>NC_045543.1:139172467-139304671 GCF_009769535.1 Thamnophis elegans | reverse complement strand
TCCCTGGGTTTTATGCCCTCTCTGGGCTTTGAACTTCCTGGGGCACAGGAAGAGGATCCTGATTGGTTGCTGTCAGAGGTCATAGCTAGCTGTGTAGGTTGTCTGTGAGCTAAGTTTGGCTGAAACATGGTGGGTGGTGCAATGAAGGGCAATTAAATGGCTCTGCCTGAAGGGGGGTAGATCTTTGTTATGCAGAATAGACTGCCCCAGGCATTAATGGCCCATTGACAAAGGTGGGGGAAGCAGACTTTCTGCCTCTCTGAGTTTCTACTTCTCTTTTTAGGGGAAATATTCTGCCTTTTTAATATTTCCTAAAATATTTCATTTTCTAGGAGAGCGGTGGGTTTTAACTTCCTACAGTCCTAGACTAAGCTAAATCCAAAAATCACTCAGGAATTCCTGGGAGCTTGGCATTTGGATAAACCAGTCATCCTTACACACAGATATAAAACTATATTTACGTACATTTCAAGAGACTCAAAACGCTAAGAAGGAAACAAAAGATCAGAAGACATCCTCTGTGGCAGCCAACGCCCAGATATGTAGGGATGAACACCAGACAATCAAGCAGAAAACAATACCCTAATCAAGGAGAAAACCACACCTTCACCAACACTGTCAGAACAACGTACTGCAAACCAGTTCCGTGGCGAGAGGTTTTTCGGTGGCCTAGAGCAGTGTTTCTCAACCTTGGCAACTTGAAGATGTCCGGACTTCAACTCCCAGAATTCCCAGCCAGCGAATGCTGGCTGGTGAATTCTGGGAGTTGAAGTCCGGACATCTTCAAGTTGCCAAGGTTGAGAAACACTGCCTTAGGATCTATTTTGGGACCTCTGAGTTACTGTATATAACAGGGAGCCAACCCCAGACTCACTAAGTCTGATGATGTTACCTAGATAGGTTATAAAATGTCTCCAAGCCAAAAAGAAAATAAAAGTGCAGAGAGCATTAAGGACTCCAAAAGGACAGTCACAGAATGCTGGGGGAGATGGGGAACCCACACATTTTCATTGAAAAAAAGCAATATAACAAGCAATTAAATATCTAAATGTCTTTTTTTTAAAAACTGTACAATTGCATCTTAACTTTAATAAAGTTTGTCCTCATTTCTGAATATTATTTCAAGCGCTTAAGTGGCACAATGCAATCAGCCACAATTGTCATGGTTTAGTGTGTTTAGTTTGTTGAATAAATTGTAGCTTACTATCATATCTGGACCCAATCAATGGCTTGGATCTCCACAGTAAAATATTATTTAGTACAGCTGGATCCAAAATTAGCAAGGCATATACAGTATCCAGAATCCCTTCTCAGAGTCTTATACATTCAAACATATTCCACCTTCTCCATCCCACATTCATTGTGGCATGTTGAATTATTCCTATTTTCAAACAAATGCAACAGTAAATAAGAAAAACAACGTTTGTATTCATTATTTAACCAAAGTGCGATATTGAAGTAAAAGTTATCAAAAGGAATGCATTTCATCGTAATAGCTTCCAATAAGGTATTGGAATATCCAATTAAGCTCAGTGGATAGGAGACTGAGGTTTTCGATCAGAAGACTGGCAATTCCACAGTTCGAATCCCTTGCGCCGCATAACGGAGTGAGCTCCCGTTACTTGTCCCAGCTTCTGCCAACCTAACAGTTCGAAAGCACGTAAAATGCAAGTAGAAAAATAGGGAGCACCTTTGGTGGGAAGGTAAGAGCGTTCCGTGAGCCTTTGGCTTTTAGTCATGCCGGCCGCATGACCACGGAGACGTCTTTGGACAGCGCTGGCTCTTTGGCTTTGAAACGGAGATAAGCACTGCCCCCTAGAGTTGGAAACAACTAGCACATATGTTCAAGAGCCGAGGTGGCGCAGTGGTTAGGGTGCAGTACTGCAGGCACTTCAGCTGTTATCTGCAGTTCAGCGGCTCAAGGTTGACTCAGCCTTCCATCCTTCCGAGGTGGGTGAAATGAGGACCCAGACTGTGGAGGCGATATGCTGACTCTGTAAACCGCTTAAGAGGGCTGAAAGCCCTATGAAGCGGTATATAAGTCTAACTGCTATTGCTATTGCTATTCAAGGGGAAACTTTATCTTTAAGGTATAATCAATTCTTTATATAAGGTATAATCATAGTACCTTCCTATAAAGTGAGGGAGTCTTAAATTTAATTAAAAGAACAAGGAAAATGAACGTGGATTTTTTTTAAAAAGGAAAAGATTTTTAAAAAGTATAACAACAGCACGGCATATACAAAGTCTTATCATACGTGCCTACAGGATTATAGTTTTACAAACCACTTTCCATAATAGATGGCCCCAGTTACTCAGTGAGGACTTAATGTTATTATCAACCTATTATGAATGAATTGCTTACACGCATGTAGTTTTAGTATGTGGACAATTAACACGAAATCGTCTCCCCCTGCTAAGAGCTGGATAACTAACCTTTCAGAGTGTTGACAAGACACAACTGTCTTTGGGCACCAAAGGCAAACTTTCCAAGTCAACTGTCAGGCAATAATAATAATAATGGCTACATTTTGGAAGGGGGGGGGGGAAAGGTGCGTTTGATTTCTGGGAGAACTACAAAGGCAAAGATTCTGCCTATTTGGACAGAAAATAAGCCCATGTGTCATCTACAAAGATTCATGAAGTGGCATGAAAGCAGCAGACTAACACTTCATATTTATTACATTTCCTGTGCGTCATAACCCCTGCAAAGGCACTGTTCCGTTGAAATGAATCAGTACCAAGCAAAAAAAATAAAAATAAAAAAACCACGAGTTTCTTCAATATAGGTCCTTTTCATTACTCCATAGTGTGGCACTGTTAAACTTCAAGCTGCTTTTGAAAAACTTTCTAGCACAGGGGGTAAGTGGTATTTTTTCAAGCACAAAAGTGTACTCAGCAGAGATACATGTGGGGGGGGGGGGACACCCAAACTTAACAACTAAAGACGCTATGGATTTGACCCTATTAATGAAGTTTTGTTTTTTTAAGCAGGAAGCGTAAATAGCCTCACCAATAGGAAGCCTTTGACAAAAAAAGACACTGAGAAACTATCTTCTTGGATTCCTCCCAGGGAACTAACATGAAAACAAATTATGTGTCCGGTTGATGGCACAGTCCTGAACTGCTACTCTCTTCTCTTCTACAGGGAAAATAATGTCATTTGGGGTCCTTGGTGCTGTCTGAGCTTGTTTTCTTGAAGACATTTTTTTACCATACTAAGTAGCACCATCAGTGCTAATAGAGAGTGGGGTTTGCTCTCCTTTTATATATTAGTGGCTTGTCCTGTTAGTGGAAGTATTAGTGGGAATGGTCTTGATGGTTCCTTGATTGGGCTGTTCTTCACTGTTAGCTTATTTGGTAGTTCCGTTTGGAGTCTGGTAGATACTTCCTGATTGTTCGTCTAGAATTAATCCTCGTGTTAATTCTCTCCTTATTTGGGTGTTGGTTTCTGTTGAGGAGGTGCTTTAGTCTTCTTGGTTTCCTTGTTGGCTTTTTGACTGTCTCTTTTGAATGGTGTGTAGATATTGTTTACCTCAATGTGCCAGTTGATGGCTGATTTGTCTTGAATGCCAGGTTTCCAGGAATTCTCTGGTGGTTTTGGACTTGGCTTGGTCTAGGACAGTGATGGTGAATCTTTTAACACCAAGGGCCCAAACTGCGCATGCATGCTCAAATTTAAAGGTATGCGCATGCACAAGCAGCAGACACCTGAAGACTAGCTGGCCGGTAGGAGGCAGGGCATCCCAACACTGGCAGTGTGGCAAGAGGTAAGATCTTTTTCTTTTGTGAGCTTCTGTTTCGTCATTGGTAGGGAAAGAGAAGCTCATGAAAGAAATGCGCATGTGCCAGCAAAGAGGGCTCTGTGTGCCACCTCTGGCATGCGCGCCATAGGTTCGCCAGGACTAGGATGCTTAGTTTCCCAGTTGACACTGTAGTTAAATCTGTCTACATATTCTGGAGTTTTCATCGTGTCTTTTGATTGCTAATTGGTGTCCATGGATGCCATAAGCACCAACTAATGCAAGGCTTTTCATGCCTGGACAACAGAGAGCTAAAAATGTTTTCTTATCTTGCCATAAGCAGCATGACTGCAGGGATAATGTTAAAAAGTGTTCCAACATCCATCCTCAAGGGAAGTGAGTTTTGTTTACCAATGCAAGAGGCAATTTAAAAGACAATTTCCAAAGGATTTGTGTTCTCCGCTGTGTATATTTATACATTTGCATTCTTTCTGATAAAGCCATTCTGGGGTTAACTGAGGGGGTGTTTGCTGTTGTTGCTGCTGCTGCTGTTTCTTGGCAAATCTTTGCAGAGTTTATGATAACTATCATATCTCACGGAGTTTATTAACATTAAATGTTTCACAACATTTAGCAGCAGAAAATGACTAAACGGTCAAAATGAGGTTGAATTAAGCAACCTTTTAATTTGCCTTAAACTGACACTAACAGTTTGTGGGTGCTTTGCCGTGCCCATTGGAAGCCTTGCTTCCCAGAATAAATCGATGGGTTTGGGGACATACCATATTTTTCAGAGTATAAGACGCAGTAAGGTTTTGAAGAGGAAAATTTTTTTAAAAAAGTTTTTGCACTCTGCAAACCTCCAAAAATGGCTTGTTTTTCACAAAAATGGGCTGTTTTTTCCCCAAAAAAGGTCAAGAATCGCCCTTAGGAGGCTTGTAGAGTGTTCCTGGGGGTGGATGGAGGGCAAAAACGAGCAAAAAATGGCCCATTTTGGGGGAAAACAGGGCTGTTTTTTTCAAAAGGAAAAGGGCATTGATAGCCTTTAGGAAGCTTATAGAGGGTTGCTGGGGGCTGAGGAGGGCAAAAACGGGCCATTTTTCGCTCATTTCTGTCCTCCCCAGCCCCCAGGAGCTCTCTGAAAGCCTTCCAAAAGCTATGCACAGCCATTTTGGTGAAGGGGCGGAGTTTCAGGAAACAAAACAGCCTCCCCCCCCCCCCCAGGCCCTCCGTAGGCATCAGGAACTTCCCTGAACCCTCTGGAGCGCGAAAAACTGGCCCTACGGGCAAACCAGAAATCCGGGAACAGACTTCCGGTTTGCTCATAGGGTCGTTTTTTGCCCTCCGGAGCCTTCAGGGAAGCCTCCGGAGTGCGAAAAATGGCCTCAAAATAAGGCCGAAGTCAGTTGACAGGGCAAGCTTCGCGTGCCCTGACAAATGGCTCCGCATGCCACCTGTGGCACACGTGCCATAGGTTCGCCATCACGGCTATAGGGTTTCATGCTTGAGCTAGGGTTGGACTAGAAGACCTCCAAGGTCTCTTCCAACTCTGTCATTTTGTTATGTTCTCTTATCCCCTCCTCATCTCAAAAGCCTTGTGCTGGTTCCTTTCGAGTATTACAAGGCTGGGACCACTCCTTCCTATTAAGCTTTTTCAGTTCAACGGGGCAGAAAAAAAATTGCCTTCGGCCATCTCCCACTATCAAGGCAGGGAAAATCCATTTCCTCGTCCACAGCTAGTCAATCACTTCTGTCTTCCAAGATAAGTAGGCACAACAAACTTTGCTATTATCTGTGGACTGTCGTAAAGGAAATAGTTTTGAATCTTTTTGTCCAAAAGTCACACTTGAACTCCCTCTGACCTCTGCACAAATCCAGAGCCCAGCCAAGAACCACCCAAGCAGTCTGAAGATATCTAAAAGTGCAACAACTGTCCGCACAGTATCAGTTCTTTTAAAACAAGACACAGACATCATCACAGGGGGAAAAAAGATACTGAACATAAATATTTATCATTTTGCTGTATGTCAGTGTTTCTCAACTTTGGCAGCTTTTAAGATGGGTGGACTTCAACACTACACTGGCTGGGGAATTCTGGGAGTTAAAAGTCCACCCACACGAAAGCTGCCAAGGTTGAGAAATACTGCTTTATACAATTCCTTAGTAAGGGACATTTATTATGTAATTTGCATGCAAAAATAAGCTAAATACCCCAACTTATTCTTAATCCTAGTCTTATCTTTTTTATGAGGGACGCGGTGGCTCAGTGGCTAAGACGCTGAGCTTATCGATCAGAAAGGTCGGCCGCTTGGCGGTACAAATCCCTAGCGCCACGTAACGGAGTGAGCTCCCATTACTTGTCCCCGCTTCTGGCAATCTAGCAGTTCGAAAGCACGTAAAAACGCAAGTAGAAAAAATAGGAGCCACCTTTGGTGGGAAGGTAACAGTGTTCCGTGTGCCTTTGGCGTTGAGTCATGCCGGCCACATGACCACGGAGATGTCTTTGGACAGCACTGGCTCTTCAGCTTTGAAACGGAGATGAGCATCACCCCCTAGAGTCGGGAACGACTAACACATATGTACAAGGGGAACCTTTACCTTTTATCTTTTAGCCTTAAATGAGTCTTCAAAAGTAACTTCCATGGATATTATAGTGCTTTAATTATACCTTCCTTATGATCCTTCACACACATACAAAATAATTGTCCCATTCCCTCCAGTCATATTATGAAATTATACAGACTATATTATAAACTATCCACAGGAAACTAACAATGAAATGCGTAAAACCTCCCAGTAATTTATCGCATTCCCTTTCTTTTAAAAAACCCTGTATTAAAGCAACATGAAAGTTAGCTATTTTTAAGATTTTCCATTAAGGGGTCAGACGTCCTGTTCTTCGACCAACCTTTTGTAAAAACCCAGGGGGAAAGAACAAAGTGAAACAAAATGCATTCAGGGAAGCATATTGTGTGTGTTTTTTTTTTTTAAAAAAAAAGCAAATTCAGCTTTAGATTTGATACTTTCCAGCAACAAAAACAATACACCCATGTGTAAGAGCAAGTACAGGTAGTCCTCCACTTAACAACCACAATCGAGCCCAAATTCTCTGCTGTTAATGTTTCTGTTGAAACCTTTGTTAAGTGAGTTTTGCCCCATTTTACGACTTTTCTTGCCACAGTTGTTAAGTGAATCACTGCAGCGGACGACTTGCTTGTCAACTGAATCTGGCTTCCCCATTATCAGAAGATCGCAAAAGGAGATCACATGACCTTGGGACACTGTGACGGTCATAAATAGGAATCAGCTGTCAAGTGCCGGAATTTCACGTGATCAGGGGGGGAAAGGCTGCAAAGGACATAAAAATGTGTCCTAAACCACATTTTTCGGTGCCGTTGTAACTTTGAACGGTCACTAAACAAACTGTTGTAAGTCGAGGACTACCTGAATGCCACAGAAGTAATCAAGACCCAAGGAGTCTTTCCTCCCACCCTTCATGCAATGTTAACATGAGGAAATAGCCAGTGGTGGGATTCAAATAATTTAACAACCGGTTCTCTGCCCTGATGACCAATTGGGTAGGTGTGACTTTGTGGTCATGTGACCGGGTGGGCGTGGCCAACTCAAGGTCACTCAGGTCGATGGGCGCTTTGCCTTGGCTGTTCCAATGTAAGAAGGGTTAACTAGAGAGGCAGTTTCTTTATTGCAGGGCAATAAAGATCAGGCTAGAAACAGCACCAGAATGTTTCCTGCCTTCCTTACAGGATTAGGCCTGTAAAGTGGGAAAAAACAAAAGAAGATTTCTTCCAACAACCGGTTCTCCCGAATAAGTGCCAACTGACTGAATCCCACCACTGGAAAAAGCAGGATAGAGATAAAGATACTTCAGTAAAGATCACAAATTAAGCACAAATAGCATCAGAAGAGCAGGTAGGGCAGAAAACGTCACCACTAAAGAGGGTAAATAAGCTGAGCTCTGTGTACATGGTAATCAGAAACTGGGCACAAAGAATCAGGGCCACATGTGAAGCTCTAGTTAAGCTGATTTATTGTTCATACTCATACACACAAATAATCGATCAACTAACAGCCAGCACTAAATTGGTGCTTGATAAGAGTCAAGAAGACTTAGGTTTAGACCAGGGGTGTTAAACTCAATTTCATTGAAGGCCACATCAGGGCTGTGGTTGACCTTGGTGGGCCGGATGGACATGGCCAACTGAGTGGGCGTGGCCAGCTTGATGCTACTCACTGTGCATGGCTGACTGGATGGGCGTGGCTAGCTTGATGCCATTCACTGTGCATGGCCAACTGGGTGGGCCTGGCCAGCTTGATGCCACTCACTGTGCATGGCCGACTGGATGGGCGTGGCCAGCTTGATGCCACTCACTGTGCATGGCCGACTGGATGGGCGTGGTGAGCTTGATGCTACTCACTGTGCACGGCCGACTGGATGGGCGTGGCCAGCTTGATGCCACTCACTGTGCATGGCTAACTGGGTGGGTGTGGGCAGCTTGATGCCACTCACTGTGCATGGCCGACTGGGTGGGCGTGGCCAGTTTGATGCCACTCACTATGCATGGCTGACTGGGTGGGCGTGGCCAGTTTGATGCCACTCACTGTGCATGGCCGACTGGGTGGACTAATCCAGTCCCCTAATCATCCTTGTTGCATTCTTTCTAGAGTCTCCACATCTCCAGGACAGCCCCATGGGCTGGATGCGACTACATCACGGGCTGAATGTGGCCCACGAGCCTTGAGTTTGACACCCCAGATTTACTCCATTCATTCATTTATTGATCCTTCCATCTATCCAAATTTAGACCATTTATTGAAACCAGATTCCAGCCTGATTCCTCTCTTGCCACCACCTCCCCCCCACCCCCGGATTCTGTCTTTCATCCTACCTACATGGTTTTTAAAAATGCAATTCTATATTAAAACAGGTATGCTACTTTCATAAAAGTAAAGCACAAGAGGCTGGGAGGTAATCTCCCCACCGTCACTGAATACTTGGAGTTACCTCGAGGTTAGGTTCTTGGGAGGAAAAGTTCCTCCGTTAGTTACTTGGAGGAAACATTCTCTTCCAGGATAGTTAAATGGCAGGTGGGAATTAAATGAATCCTAATAGTTTCCGGTTGTGAAATTATGGTATCTTTACACGGTCAATCAATTCATATCTAAAAAATGGATTCGCCACAAGGCAACTTGTTCTTATCAGCAACTTAGCCCTTTAAAAAAAAATCCATCAATCCTACATAAGCACAGTTTTACTGTTGTAAGGGAACCTGGGGTTTTTTTGTGTGTGTGTCTTCTAAGTGTATCCCTATTCACACACTTCATCCCTCTAAAACAGAATTGGATGGTCAGAAAATACAGGTAGATGGAAGAAATTCATTCCTTCAGCTGCATCCATGATACCATGAATGGACAGAGTTGCCCTTGCAGAGATGAACGGCATACAAGTTGGATGGATGGATGGATGGATGGATGGATGGATGGATGGAAAAATGAAGGTATTATCCTGCTTCTATTATATTGATTCATATAAAGCAGACTGTGTAAAAACATTATTCTTGTGGCCCACCAGTGGCCAGCGGAGCTGGCAGCAGAGTTGGAGAGTGAGGAGGTTGGGGAGGAACATGGGCCAGTTCTGGAGGCTGAGGAAGGCTCGGACAAGGGCTCTGGGCTGGAGGCAGAGAGGGGACCAAGGCCGTCTGGCAGTTATCAGCGGCCTTCAGAGCTAGACAGCAGTGAGGCAGAGGAACAGTTGGAGCCTGTTCCCAGTGTGCGCATGCGCAGAGCTGCCAGAAGAAAAAAAACAGCTCAGAAATCAGGGTCGACTTGGGAGTAAAGCCACAGGTGGAGGGCGAATGGCTCCTCCCATAGGAAATAAAAGGGGAGCGAAAGGGGAGGGGACTTTTGTAGGAAATAATTTGTTCCTTTGTTTGTTTCAGGAATGGGAAGATCTGTCCGTGAATCTCAGAGACCCTGTGCCCAGTTTTTTCCTTGCACAGCACTTCCTTTGGAAAATATTTACATGGCAGCTTTCCAATAAGGTCTGTTGTCATAAATTCTCCTTTGAAAGACTGTTTGCCAGGCCTTTGCTAAATGTGAATGAGAGGAATTCACATTTGTTTAATAAAAGGGGTTTTGTCGGGACCAGGACTCTCTGCCTCGTGCTTTTTGGGGAAGCCGAGGTCAGAACAATTATTATTGCATTATATTTCTATCTCACCCTCTTTAATATATATTGGGCAACTCATTTGGTCAACTTATTATCGACTGATTATTACTCACCCAAGACAAAAAAACAGTGTGTCACTTGAATTAAAAATAAAGTGCAGAGTAGGCAGAAGACTAATCTAAACAATGAACACACAAATGAATAATTGCCATTTTAAGGCCTGATATCCCCGAGAGGCGCTAAGGAAAGTTTGTTTATGGTCAAGAAGACTTGGGTTAATCTTAGGATTATGTAGGGAAACCATTACTGTTTAAACAAACTCACTTAACAAGAACGGTTCCCATACATGCAATGCATCATGTAGCCTGATAAATATAATCATTTATAGCGATACCTTGGAAAAATTCAGGAAGACAGAATAACAAAACAGAGTGATCCAGATGGAATGCCAAGCCCTGATGAGCAACTTTTTGGTATCCAGAGCAGGGATCACCAACCTTTTGGACCTCAGGCACCACTAAATTCCGTGGCACGACAAAACCGCGGTCCACTAAAGCGCGCCCGATTAAAGCGCGTACCTGACGTCATCAGCAGCGCAACAAATACGACCGCGGAGAAAAAAGGGCGCTTTAAAAAGCGCTTTTAAAGCAAGCCGATTCACATAAAGGTAAGGGTTAGGGTTAGGGTTAGGGTTAGGTTAAGGGTTAGGGTTAGGTTTAGGGTTACGTTAAGCGTTAGGGTTAGGGTTAGGTTTAGGGTTAGTGTTAGGTTTAGCGTTAGGTTAAGGGTTAGGTTTAGGGTTAGGTTTAGGGTAGGTTAAGGGTTAGGTTTAGGGTTAGGTTTAGGGTTAGGTTTGGGGGGGTTAGGATAAGGTTTTCGCGTTAATTTTAACTTTACCGCTCACAGCGTGATGTTTTCGTCGCGCTGTGATGACGTCAGGTACGCGCTTTCGGCAAGCGTGCTTTAGTCTACCGCGGTTTTGTGGTAGAACCCTAAATTCATAATTTTAAATCCCACGACCACTAATATGATCTGCTTAATGACTGGCTAGGTGGTCATGTAACTGGGTGGACATAGCTAACTTGATGTCATTCAAATCGATGGGAGACTTGCCGGCCTCTATTCACCACTTCCTTCCCAGCCACTCCTCGCCTGCCCCCCTCCCCGGGCTCCTTAGGGCTCCAACAAGAAACAGTTGCTGGAGCTAAGCAGCCACCAGGAGAAAGGGTTGGCAAAACAGCTCAGTTCAACTTGGATCTGACCGAGAAGGAGGCTCAGCAGAAGCACCTCACTGAGGACTATGAGCATAGGCTTTCCAAGCAGCCGGAAGACCTGCGGGAGGACAAGGCCAGATACCGGCCCCTGAAGGCTCACTGGGCTGAGATGATCAGCCAGTTCCAGGCCATGATGCAGTTCCACTGGAACAAGGCCTTCTGGCTCTTCGCCACCAGCAGCACATCCCTCCAGCTTTTGCCCAAAGTCCCCTACCAGGAGGCTGAAGCAGACCCCAAGTCAGAATTTCTCCCCCCCCCCACCCCTACAAAAAAAAAACCCTGGAGGAGAAGACTCTCTGCACCAAAACAAACATTCACTGCACATATCTGGTCCAGAGGCCATAGTTTGATGACCCCTGATTTAATGTAATATAAAAAATGCAAATAATTTTTCTGCGGACGACCAAAATTTTCTCACGGACCACCAATGGTCCATGGACCACAAGTTGGTGATCGCTGATCCAGAGGGTCCACTTCGTTCAGGAAGCAGCTAGGACTCTTGTGAATGCAGTTGTAACATGTAACCCTCTCAAAGTCTGTATGGAGATGGCAGAAGAGGAAGGCTTATCTTATCCCCCATCCAAGCCCCCACCCAATGAAAAACAATGGGACATTAGGCACCCATTTCTGTCTGGTGGGTTGTTGCAATCTTAAAAGCATGCAACGAAAAAAAGTCCTTAGAATCTCAGGTTAGAATACAATAGAATAGAATAAAAGAGTTGGGAGGGACCTTGGAGGTCTTCTAGTCCAACCCCCTGCTTAGGAAGGAAACCCTACACCACTTCAGCTAAATGGATATCCAACATCTTCTTAAAAACTTCCAGTGTTGGAGAATTCACAACTTCTGGAGGCAGGTTGTTCTACTGATTAATTGTTTTTAACTGTCAGGAAATTTCCCCTTAGTTCTAGGTTGCTTCTTTCCTTGATTAGTTTCCATCTATTGTTTCTTGTCTTGCCTTCAGGTGCTTTGGAGAATAGTTTCACTCGCTCTTCTTTGGGGCAGCCCCTGAGATATTGGAACACTACTGTCATGTCTCCCCTAGTCCTTCTTTTCATCAAACTAGACATACCCAGTTCCCAGGTTGAATGCTTAGTCCCGGTTTAGTGCCAGGTAAACAAACCCCACCTTCCTGTGTTCCCATCCTTCTCTCTGCTCCCTGTAACACTTTCAGGTGAGGACAAACCAGTGATCTGCCTGCGGAATGGATTTAGAAACCATTCAGATTGCACAGCAGGGCTGGTTCTAAATCCAGAAGGATTTAGAAGAGATAAGAAAGAGGGTCTGTATCTATTTCATTAGAAATGTGTGCGCTGAGAAAATATCCCAGCTTGAGTACAACAGCAAAACATACACATAGTATATACAACTGCAATTCTCGGCAACTGGTATTTCATTAAGGAAACAATTTATGTTTGAAGTATTCTAACTGCGCCATTGTAACATCCACTCCAAAACTAAATTACTCAGCTACCATCCATCAGCACCATCTAGTGGTTCAAGACATTTTTCTGACCCTTTTTGATTCTCAAGTCATATTTAAACACAATATATATAATTACAATATAAAACGTACTGTTAAACAAATATAAACACACATAAAGAGAGCCGTGAAAAACACCTTAGACATAAATTGTTTCAACTCCTACCCTCAAAATGACACTATAGGGCACTGCACACCAAGACAACTAGACAAAAGGACAGTTTTTTCCCCAAACGCCATCACTCTGCTAAACAAATAATTCCCTCAACACTATCAAACCACTAAGGCTGCATTACTATTATTATTAGTCTTCTCATCGTTCCTCTCACCCATCTCCTCCCACTTATGACTGTATGACTGTGACTTTGTTGCTTGTATCCTTACGATTTATATTAATATTGTTTCCTGATTGCTTATTTGTACCCTATCATTATCATTAAGTGCTGTACCTTATGATTCTTGAAGAATGTATCTTGTCTTTTCTATATTGAGCACTCAGAGGTGCTGAAACTGAATATATTTGCTTGTTCACAGTATAATAAGATTAAGAAATAGGACGAAAGCTGCCCGTATCAGAGAAGCAGGAACAATCAGAATTAAGAGCAAATAGTACAGTAACATTAACCACACACGTTTTAAAAAATAACGACCCCAAAATGAGAAGAAATAATTCTAATATATAGGCAGGGAAAGATCTAAAAGGATTGAGTTTTAAGGTAGTCCTCCAGACTGCAACTGAACTCCCATTTTTTGTCGTAAGTGATAAGACCATCTTAAAGTGGATTAGTACGTAATTGTGCCTGAGTTTATGACTGTCATTAAGCAAATCAGACACTCACAACTGAACATTGCAGCCGTTAAGCAGTTAGGGTTATTAAAAAAACAATATGCCAGTTTCTAGCGAAAACGTTGTAAATTGTGGTCATATGAACCAACAATGGGATTCACTTACCTTCCCTACCAGCCACAAATGTGAGTGCGCGCTCATTGGCGCATATGTACCACCTTCTGCACATGTGCAGTGCTTGTGCATTACACCAAGGTGGGTGGGCGGAGTCTCCCGCAGCCGCCGCTACTGGTTCACCCAAACCGGAGCAAACTGGCTGAATACCACCTCTGATACAACTGCAAGACACTACAAACAGCCATAAATGTGAGTCAGTTGCCAAATGCCCCAGATGTAGTCATGTGACTGCAGGGGAGGGAGCCCGGATATCGGAACTTCAAATTCAGGTTTTCATGACCCATCATAACTTCAGTCCCTAAGCGACTGGTCATAAGTCAAGGACTACTCATATTTACCACCTAAAATACACAGCTGGCATCCTAAAATGGGGAGGAGGAAGTATTTGAAAGAGAGCTGCAGGCTTGCTTCCATGAAACCAACTATCTGCAGGCTGTCATTTAATCAATATCTCTGTTATACACGTCAGTGATCACATAGAATGATTTTGAACTGGGAAGTTCAGAGGCTCAGTGTGCAAGAAATCCTTCCTTTTATCAGTCCACAAACCAACCATTCATCGGATGGATCTGGGTTCTAGTATTACGAGCAAGGAAGGAAAATAAATACCGCATTTTTCAGACGATAAGATGCACCAGTGTATAAGATGCACCAACATTTCGAAGAGGTAAGTAAGAAAAAAAGTTTTTGCCATCCCTCAGCCCCCAGGAGCACTCTGCAGGTTTCAGCAGGGCTGAGGCAACGCAAAAAGCCTTCAATTTTTGCGAAAAACGGTCCATTTTTTGCCTGGTTTTTTTTTTGGTAAAAACAGGCATTTTTCCCTTGCCCCAGCCATGCGGTATGCTGAAACCTGCAGAGTGCTGCTGGGGGCTGAGGGACAGCAAAAGGGCCTCAGTTTTTGCGAAAAATGGCCCGTTTTTTGCAAAAATGGGATGCGGAAATGGGGCTTCAGGAGGCCAAAAATGGCTGTATTCGGTGTATAAGACACACCAACATTTCCATGCTCTCGCAGTGGGTAAAAAGGTGCGTCTTATACTCCGAAAATATATAATAATTACATATAATTATAATAATATATTATAATTTAATGCAAAGACACGGATTGTAAAATAATCCTCAATTTACAACTATTCTTTTAGTGATCGTTTGAAGTTACATTGGCATGGAAAAAAGTGACTTACAACCAGTTTTCACACTTATGACCATTGCAGCATATCCATGGCTATGTAACCCAAATTTAGGCACTTGGCAACTGGCATGTACTTATGACATTTGTACAGTCCTGGGGTCATGTATCAGCATTAATCCTGTTAGCTCGTTTCTGACAAGTAAAGTCAATTGGGGGGGGGGAGGCCAGATTTGCTTAACAATTGCAAGATCCACTTCACAACTGCAGTGCTTCACTTAACAACTGTGGCATAAAGGTCGTAAAATGGGGCAAGACTAACTTAATGTTGTCTTGCTTAGCAACAGAAAATTTGGGCTCAGTTGTGGTTGTAAGTCAAAAAGAGTCTTCAGAGTTAACAAGGATGACACTCTATGGCAGGGGTCTCCAATCTTGGCAATTTTAAGACTTGTGGACTGCAAGTCCCAGAATTCCTCAGCCAGCAAAGCAAAGTTGGCTGAGGAACTCTGGGAATTGAAGTCCACAAGTCTTAAAATTGCCAAGGTCGAAGACCCCCTGCTCTATGGCACAACAGTATTACAGAATCTAGGCGTTCTGCTGTCACTATTAAATATTATTGTTGAATGTACACTTGTATAACACTTACCTGTTTGTTGGGATAGTAAAGCTAAAAGAAAGCAACTGATTCCAAAACGGGTCATTCTCAGAGATGGCTTCTCGTCCTGACAGTTTCTTTAAATATTCATTTTCTGGGAGGTCATGAATGCTGCTGCTTGCTGCTCCCATCTTCTCATTAACCCAGTCTTCAGTTTTTAAGGTTTCATGTCATCGATGAAAAGCCTGCAAACGGATTGAGGAAAGTGAAAATACAAGGACATCGTCACCTAAAGTACATCTGGAAATACTGGTACATACCAAGTGCTATAAAAAACAAGAGTTATAAAACCACAACGCAGAGCCCTAAATAAGAAATCCCAAGAATCTTCCTTAAAAAGAAAAAAAAATATATCCAAATTAAGTTTCAGTAAGGTAAAGGTTCCCCTTGCACATATGTGCTAGTTGTTCCCGACTCTAGGGGGCGGTGCTCATCTCCGTTTCAAAGCTGAAGAGCCAGCACTGTCTGAAGATGTCTCTGTGGTCATGTGGCCGGCATGACTCAATGCCAAAGGCTCACGGAACGCTGTTACCGTCCCACCAAAGGTGGTTCCTATTTGTCTACTTGCATTTTTTACGTGCTTTCAAACTGCTAGGTTGGCAGAAGCTGGGACAAGGAACGGGAGCTCACCCCGTTAGGCGGCGCTAGGGATTCGGACCACTGAATTGCCGACCCTTCTGTTCAACAAATTCAGCGTCTTAGCCACTGAGCCACTGCGTCCCAATACCAGTACATACTAAGTACTATAAAAACAAAGAGTTATAAAACCACAATGCAGAGCACCAAAATCAAAAATCCCCAAATCTTCCTTCAAAAAGAAAAAAAAGAAAAAAGAGCTCAAATTAAGAACTTATCACAAAAATGAGAATAATTTTTCCTCATTGTAATGCTTGTTTTTAGTGGTACAACTGTTAGAAGTGTGTAGAGATCAGTGGTGGGATTCAGCCAGTTCGCACCTATTCGGGAGAACCGGTTGGTAACTTTCTAAGTAATTCAGAGAACCGGTTGTTGGAAGAAATCTCCTTTTGTTTTTTCCCCACTTTGCAGGGCTAATCCTGTAAGGAAGGCAGGAAGGAATCATTCTGGGGTTGTTTCTAGCCTGATCTTCATTGACCTGCTTACAGAAACTGCCTCTCCGCTTAACCCTTATTACATTGTAACAGCTAAGGCCAAGCGCCCATCCACCTGAGTGACCTTGAGTTGGCCACGCCCACCCAGTCACATGACCACTGAGCCCCACCTACCCAGATGGTCATTAGGGCAGAGAACCGGTTGTTAAATTATTTGAATCCCACCACTGGTAGAGATTCTCAGTCATCCAGCATCCAAAGGTGCTTTTTTGGGGAGGCAACTGGGACTTTCTTGTTGCTTCTTTGAAGATGCTTCGCTTCTCATCCAAGAAGCTTCTTCAGCTCTGACTAGATGGCGGATGGTCCATTCTCCATCCTTCCACTCCCCGCTATTCAGTCAGAGCTGAAGAAGCTCCTTGGATGGGAAGCGAAATGTCCTGAAGGAAAGAAACAAAAAAAGTCCAGTTGCCACCTTTGGTGTAAATGTAGTAGTTGTAATGGTACAAAGTGTATGGTTTCATGAGACAGACGTTTTGCTCATCCTCAAGGATATCTCCAGAGATGCAATTTGCTGCAATTGAAAGTTATTAGCTAGAGCTTACCGTAATTTGAAAACAACACCAAAGGGAGTAGAATAGCTAATACAGGTGGTCCTCAACTTACAACCTTTTGTTGAATGACTGAAGTAATAACAGCTCTGGAAAAAATGACTTATGACCCTTTTTTCACACTTGTGGTGGTTGCAGCATCCCGTGGCCACACGATCAAAACTCGGATGCTTGGCAATTGACTCACATTTATGACGGTTGCATCCCGGAGTCATGTGACGACCACCTTTAGCGACCTTCTGGCAGCAAAGTCAAGGGGAAATCAGATTCACTTAACAACCATGTTACTAGCTTGAGAACTGCCACAATTCGCTTAGCAACCGTGGCAAGAAAGGACATAAAAATGGGGCAAAACTCACCTAACAACTGTCTTGTTTAGCTATGGAAATTTTGGGCTCAACTGTGGTCATTAGTCAAGGACTACCTGGGCACTAGAAAGCTGTCGAATGGCAATTAGGTTACTGTATTAGACTAATAGGCTTAAAATAACACTGAAATTTAAAGGAGACAAGTGTGAGGTTCTACTGTTAAGATAAAGGTAAACGTTCCCCTTGCACATATGTGCTAGTCGTTCCTGACTCTAGGGGGCGGTGTTCATCTCCATTTCAAAGCCGAAGAGCCAGGGCTGTCTGAAGACGTCTCCGTGGTCATGTGGCTGGCATGACTAAATGTCGAAGGCGCATGGAACGCTGTTACCTTCCCACCAAAGGTGGTTCCTATTTTTCTACTTGCATTTTTTACATTCAAACTGCTGGGTTGGCAGAAGCTGGGACAAGTAACGGGACCTCACTCCGTTATGCAGCACTAGGGATTTGAACCACCGAACTGTCAACCTTTCCGATCGACAAGCTCAGTGTCTTAGCCTCTTGAGCCACCGCGTTCCTCGTTCTACAGTTAGGGCGTCAAAAATAAAATGTACAACAAGACTGTTGTTGGCGCAATACTGGAAGAAGGAAGATTTGCCTACTATTCAAGAATAGACATTAAAAGTAACAAACCTAGCAGAGATGGCTAAAATATCAGCCTATCTCAAGGATCACTCAAATGAGAGATATAAACTGGAGTGGAGAAGATGGATTGACTATACTCAAAATAAATATGGGACTAAGAAATTCCAGATAGTTTAGGACTGAAGAAACAAGGAATGATATAATCTGTTTAGAGTTAGCCTAGCAAAGAGGAGTTAAAGCTCAAATGAAAGATGATACTAAGTTTCTTTAAGTTTATTGTAGAATATCTTTGTTAAAGATTTATACCCTGTATTGGTTCTGGGAAGTCGGGAGGGGGAGGGGAAGTTTGGGGGGTGTTCGGGTGGGGAAGGCGGGTGGGGAGCGAAACATTTGTAAAAGTTTTGTATTTCTAAAATTTTCAATAAAAAATAAATGGCCTGGGATGAAAGTTAATAGCTAGCTGTTAATGATAATATCTTGGAATTCAGCAATACTTGATTACTATTAATGAACAAAAACAGTGTGTATGTTAAAAAAAATTATTCAGAAATGGTTCATGCCAAATGAAATTAGGACCTCACTGGTAGAGTCAAATATGCTAATAGAACCTTCTTTTTCTATTTACAACAGACATTCTTAGTCATCATTTATTAATGCTTTAGTATAAAAGAGGACAAAAGCTTGTCATATTTAATTGAAATTTAGAATATGTGTGGGTAAAAAAAAGAAATAGAGATAGGACGTTGGTCTTACCTGAGCGTCTATTTTCAGAAGGGGGAGGGAATGGTCACACGTGGGTTGTTGTCAAAGCCTGATTGGTCCAAGACTGAGAGAAAACGCTTAAATACTGGTGCCTTCCATTCCTATCCCAGTTTCCTCGAAGGCGAACGGTAGAACTGAAAAGACAAAAAAACACACACAACAAAACCCCCGGGAACCACCCGGGCCCTCCCCTTGGCCCCGACGGAAAGGTCTCAGGGCGGGTTGTGACCATTCCCTCCCCCTTCTGAAAATAGACGCTCAGGTAAGACCAACGTCCTTTTTCCAGAAGAGGGGGAGGGAATGGTCACACGTGGGACATACCCAAGCTACCGTCCCAGGGAGGGAGAACGAGAATCACCAGGGCCCAAGGGGAGCCTCAACCGCCACCCCCAGAGGGTCCCGCCACCAAGGACACACTCGCATCTGCAAAGCTCCCAGACCATAGCGCCGGAGGAAGAAGCCGGGGAATCCAGAGGCCGCGCGACAGACGGCCTCAACTGGCCCCCCCCGCGGCCCCCGAGGCCACGCTCGTGTCGCTCCTAACAGGCTGGGCCGCGAACTCTGACGGGACTGGCCCGTCGACCCGAAACCCCGAGGGCTTCCGCAATGGCCCGGCGCAGCCGACGCCAACTGTGGCTGAAGACACGCTCGAACCCAGTGACCCCCGGCTGGAGGAACAGTCCACAAGGGCTCGACCTACGGACCCCTCGGTCCGCTGGCAAAGGAGCCGCAGGGCGCGGTGCGCGCCCAACCAATGCCAGAGCTTAGCGAAGGAAGTGGCCACCTACGGGAAGAAGGCACGAGCAAGGCGAAGCCTCGCCCCGCCCCTTGGAGGCGACGGGAACGACCTCAGAGCAGGGTGCCCAACTCCACGTACCCGGGCGGAGACAACCGCCACAAGGGAGCCAGCCGACGAGCATACCGAAGAGATTCGAAGAAGCCCCCCCTGAGCACAAGGGGGAAGAACACACGGGGAACCCGCGGACCGAGGGAAACCCAGAAGCCGCCCCCTACCGAGAAGCTCGATCAGGGGGACCTGAGAGAGGGAGAACCCCCACCCCCTCCAGGGCTGAAACAATTCCGCCACCAGGCGGCACAATCTTGTGGATTTCCGAAGTCAGGCCCCTCCTGCAGGAACTCCTGACGTTTGAGAGAAAGGTGCCCTGCCAGGCGAAGCCAGGGGAGGCCAGGCGGATAACACCGCCGGACGATACCCAGGTGGAACCGCAGCCGCGGTCCGTAAGGCCCCCAGGCATCCCTAGTCGAGAGTGACCCCGTTGGCTAGAGCAGCCTCCAACAGCTGCCAGACAAGAGTCATGGGCCGGATGCAACCCCAGGGATCAGGCGAAGCAGGACCACCACCCCCCGCTGCCAGGCCCACCCTTCCCGCGGGCGCCTCCGCGGGGGGCCACCGACAGCTGGACGAGGTCCGCGAACCAAGGCCCCTAGGTCCTAATGGCCCACCCCCATGGTCAGGGTCCCCATGGAACCAGGGGGACGGGAGGCCCCATACCGAGACCGCAGGTCACCTCCTTTCGAGGGCGCTTGCGCCCTCCACAGATCAGGATAGGAAATGGGTGAAACCCCAGGGAGGAATAGAACACGTGGCGAGCAAGGGAGTGTCGAACTGTCGACAGATCCGCCAAAAAAGAAGAACCGACGACTGAGGGAGTAGGCCCGCTCCCCTGGTCAGGGCCGCCCGATGCTGCCGAGCCGCCCGGAGACAGGAGAGCCCGGGGAGATTCTCGACTCTGGGGGCAACAGAGGCCCCACCGCCCAGACGTCCAGTCCCGAGCATTCCGGTCGAGGGCTGGAGAAGACCCCCCCCCCGACAGATGAGGGCCTGAGCGGTCCCCGTGCCAACGGGAGGTCACGCGATGCCCAGCTACGGGGCCCAAGGGAAGCGCAGAGCCCAGCAGGACAGCACTAGTGCCATACCAGTGACGAAGGGTAAGCCCCGAAAGCGACCACCTGCCGAGAGCGAACCGGGAGCCCCCTAACCAGGACGAGGCTCCCCAGGAGAGTCCAAGGGTCCGGCGGGCGGGACTATCCCTGCTCAAGGAACATCTCGCCCGATCTGATAGAGGGAGGTTGAAACCGAACAACATCCCTAAGGCCCTACGCCAGCGGGCATAGGCCGAGGTGGAGCTCCTGGACAGACTCACCCCCTCCCCTGACATGGAGCCTATGACCGACACCAGGCAAGCGGAAAGGGAAGAGGTGGACGCCGGAGAAGCCAGCCGAGGAACAGGACGGGGCTCCGAGCTCCTAGAACAGGCGCTAAATAACCGAAGACCTGAATAGGCTAGCCCGCCAAGGAATCAGAGCCCCCAGGATGGGGCGCGGACAAGCCGCCCGGGCCGCCAGGCCTTAGTGAAATCCGGAGAACGGAGACCAGACCAAGGGAAAAGCCCCGGGGGGGGGAACCCCAGGGACCCGCGATGACCGGCCAGAGCCGAGGAACGAAGATAAGCCCCCCGAAGAGCCACCAGGCCAGGGGCCTCCTGTCTGAAACCCCGAAGGACCGAAAGGGGGGAGAACGCTCTCCCCGCCTGTGCACTAGAGCGGTGCAGAAACAAGAGGGCCCGCTAAGCCTTCCGGCCACCCGTCCGAACCGCAGACAGATGCGAGAGGCGCTCCAGGCCCGGTCATCCGGAGGAGTCATCTGCACTCCCTGAAGGCCGAAGAGAAGGGCAATGGCCTGAACCACCGGGTAGCAGCCCCCCCCCCCGGCCCCGGGACGGAGGGATCCCCCAAAGAGCCGGCGGGGAGGAGAGAACCAACGCGGGAGCGAGGCAAGCAGAGGCCCGTGCCCAAGCGTCCAATGCCGGCCGCTCTGAGAACACGCCTAGCGGCTGATGGCCTCCAATGGGACGACCCGAGGTCAAGCCCCCCCCCGAGCGGAAGGGGTGCTGCCCCCCCCCTTGTGGCTGGACCGTCTGGACCAGAGGAGGGAGCCGTAGGCGCTCCTGAGGGATGAGCTGGAGAACTGCCTACAAATGGAAGAGAAAAATGCAAGATTATTGACAGAATCGGAAATCCATGCCGGCACATGACAAAGAAGATTTAGATCCGGCTCAGCCGTCACAAGTGGGCGAACTGTCCCGTGTCTCCATCCTCGGACCGGGAAGAGCCCCCCCCCCCCAAGGGGTCAGTCCTCTCGAAGGCATGGTCATCCAGAGACAGCGGGCCGAGCCGGTCCTCAGTCAGTGACGCCGGCAATGAAGCCCGGACGACGTGACCGAAGTGGTCAGCATCCTGGACGCAAACTTGAGCGAGCCCCGGTCGCCCCAGGGAGGAAGGGCGGGCTGCCCCGAGTCAGAAGAGACCCAGGCGGCGAGGCTCCCTGGGACGTGAAAGCGCTCCCGGCGCTGCCCCAGTCACTGACCGAGGCCTGACGAAACTACCGGGAGTTGAGTCCGCAGAGGGCGACCCCCGTAGCGGCAACGGGAGGACATCTTAGAAGCTCAGCGCGCCCGATGAAACCAGGGCAGCCACTAGAAGGTGACGGACTGCAACTGAATCGCCCAGGCAAGGGCCCAGTTACTCTAGAGCCAAAGGCCCAGGCCCCCAGACAAGTCGGAGGAATGCGTCCACTGAATGGTCAGCGCCTCCGTGCCAAGGGAGGAGTCGAGATCTCTTTCCAGACCATGGCCGTGGCAGAACGTGGTCCTGCCAGGATCAGTGGGCGGAGGCATCAAGGTCCCCCCCACCAGCTGGCCATGCACCGAGCCTGCCCCAGGCACAGCAAACAGTCTGAGCCAAGACGCCCAGAGATGGGCCCATCCAGGGCCACAGCTGCGATTAAAACGCCTGAGCCGGTCTACTCTACATAACAAAGGTCGGATTAGCCTGCAACAGAAACTCACCACCTGGCATCTTGGAACTCAATCTCCAAAGGGGAATGCTACAGATCTAAGCAGGCCAGGAAGAACCCCTGGCCTCAATAGAAATGGTTTTTTTTTTTTTTTTTTTTTAAATTATCATTATTATTTACTTATTTATTTATTTATTCATTAACTTTTAGTCCACTTTATTTTCCTAGCAAATTTCCAATTTCATCATTGACCGCGGATCAAGTAGGGGGGAACATAGCCCAACGATGGGCGCGGCGGAGAACCATCTAATCCTCTGTACCACCATAGGCAAAACCAGGCCCCGGGAGAGCCTACCTGCACACGGGTTAAGACCCTCGACTCACCACCACCCCCTGGATCCCCTGAGTGGGGGAGGGAGAGAGGGACCCCACTCTACCTGGAAGGAAGGGGAAACCTGCCTGGGAACCCCAGGGCAGGAAAACCAACCCCTAGGAGTGATTTGGGGGGGAAAAAAGGCCTGAGGCGGGACCAACCCCAGACCCTGGGATAAAGGTCAAAGGCTCATACATGTAGATCTGATGCAAGTCCCCAGAAATGTGCACGGCCCTCTGTTGGGCCCCACAGAACAACAGTTCCCAAATGGCTAACCTCTGAAGGAGGAAGGCAGAGCCAACCCAGAGTAGGCCCGGGTAGAATCCCCGGGCACCAGTAGCAAAAGGAAGACCAATATTGCAAGCCCTTAAGTTCTCATCTGCTAGTCATCCCTTACTGGCATCGAATTAAGCACAGTTGTGAAGTGCGTTTGTACATATATGCATGTATGTATGTATGTATGTATATATATATATATATATATATATATATATATATATATATATATATATATATATATATATATATATATATATTTGTATTTGAGCTGATAAACAAATAAGGGAGACTCGTATAGCCTATTACAATCCATTTAGCTCTCATCAGCTAGCCTTATAATAAAGGGAGACTAGTATAGGTCTATTTCAAGCTATTTAGACCTTATGTTAATTGCAATGTGAAAACCTCTGAGCCACAATACTGTCCCTGCACAGTGCAGCCCCTGACCTCCTCCCACGAGAAGGACTTCAGGGCAGAGGAAGACATGGGGGGGGGGGGGAAACACCCTCCCCCTCCCCCTGCAAGGGCTTTCTCACCTGCCGCCAGGTCTGCCACCTGGCCCTGGGGAAACTCCAAGCCCCCCCTCCATTTCCCCACTTACGCGTCCAGCCGGAAGGAATGGAGGATTCCAAGCCACTGTAGGCCCCACCGGGACCTGGGCCTGCTTTCTCTGCTGCCTGCCATGCCAAGGAAGAGACCGCACCAGCCAATGGACCTGGGTCGAGGCCCGGTCCTCGCACACGTGGCGACCAAGCCAACATGGCCGCCGGAACTTTCATTTTCGATCTGCGGCTCCGATGGCCCATTGAAAGGCCGTGCTGAGGCAGGCAAGGACGGGAGGCAAGGACGGGGGAGGCCACGCGGCTCTCAGGCACGCTCCCCCTCCCCCAGGAATGCTCGTAGCAGTCCGAGCCGATTCTCTTGCCTCTCCTGGCTATTTAAAGGAGAAGGCAGCCTCTCCAGCAGCTGAAAGGAGATCTGGCACCCCCGCACCCGGGGACGGGCTGAGACTCTGGGCCTGCGGGCGGGAGGCAGCATGCCCCACTGGGCCCTCCCCCACCGCCCGGGGCAGTGAACTGTCCCTTGGGGCCGCAGCTGCTGAATTTAGTAATTTAGAAATCTTTTAAATGCCCAATTAAACCAAATAAGACCAAATTGAATAAAGTAATCCTACCAGTAATTCTCAACAGTTCTTGGACCAGAAAAGACTGAGAGGAAACTGGGATAGGAATGGAAGGCACCAGTATTTAAGCGTTTTCTCTCAGTCTTGGACCAATCAGGCTTTGACAACAACCCACGTGTGACCATTCCCTCCCCCTCTTCTGGAAAACGTACAATTAATCTCTACCCATCGATCAAGAATCTACCCCAAGTATAAAAAGTGGAAAGAGGGGGACATAACTAAGGCAGAATATCAGCAAATAGCCCGAGCCTATAAAGTTGAAGTAAGGAAAGCTAAGGCTCACAATGAAGAAAGGCTTGCCACAAAAGTAAAAAATAACAAAAAAAAGTTTCTTCCAACATGTTAAAAACAAGAAAAACATTAAGGAAACAATTGGTCCATTGGTCCATTGCTGGGAGAAAGTGGCAAGAAGGTGACAAGCAACAGAGAGAAAGCAGAACTATTTAACTGGATAGCCATTTGTTTGGAACGGTATAGGGTTTCCTGCCTAGGCAGGGGATTGGACTAGAAGACCTCCAAGGTCCCTTCCATCTCTGCTATTATGTTATGTTGTATTGTATTGTATTACCTCTGGGACATGCAAGCACTTAATTAGGTTAGCTAGCATTGTCTGGCAGACTTAGAGACGTGTCTTGAATTATTCCTTAAAAGATCCAAAGTTTCTAAAAGCATGACATTGATGGAAATGCAATTCTCCCAAGAATTCCCAGAATGTTATCATATGGATTTTATATCCAAACCAAATGCATGTATTGAAATTCTAAAACATTTATGTATTTAACATGTCAGTTCTAAGAGCAGGGTTGTCATCTGTTAAATCATAGAAGCAAGCCAACATACAGGTTTTAATCTCAATGTCCGGTTGAGATCATCCAAGGAGGAGGATTCAATACTATGATGTTCAATAAATATTTAATAGAGGCTTATTCGTCCTCAGAGTTCCTCAACACGAATTCTCTTGGAAAGGAAAACAAAAAAATAAAATAAAGCACAAAGTGCTTGGCTTTCCACTAAACATATATTTGGAGGCTCCAGTCCAGAGTTCCCCAACCTTTTCCTGGTTGTGACACGGAATGGAGGAAGGGGGAAAAGAAGGGATGATTGTGTGGGAAGGGCAAAGCACATGTGTGCGTGCATTCGTGCTCACAACATTTGTGGCGGCGCTCACGTGAATGGGGCAGTAAGCACCCATGATGAGGCTCGTGTGAATGGGACTGTGCAGAGTTGCGCACACCGGCCAGCCACTCATGCAGGCCAATGGCAATTAGCCCATGGCCCGGTAGTGGCCCACCTCTGCTCTAGTCCAATGCCATTATGCCATATGGGGCCACCTTGGTCTACCGATGGGATTCTGGATTGAAAAGTTGGCCCTTTGAGACTCAAGCATTGCACAACTGGGTGATTCCTGCTCCTTGCCTAGCTCCTGCCCACCGAGCAATTCGAAAGCAAGTAGATAAATAGGTACCACTTTGGTGGGAAGGTAACAGCATTCCGTGAGCTTCGGTGTATAGTTAAGCCAACCACATGACCATGGAACATAGCAATAGCAATAGCAGTTAGACTTATATACCGCTTCATAGGGCTTTCAGTCCTCTCTAAGCGGTTTACAGAGTCAGCATATTGCCCCCACTGTCTGGGTCCTCATTTCACCCACCTCGGAAGGATGGAAGGCTGAGTCAACCTTGAGCCGGTGAGATTAGAACCGCTGAACTGCAGATAACAGTCAGCTGAAGTGGCCTGCAGTACTGCACCCTAACCACTGCGCCACCTCGGCTCTTTGGACAACGCTCACCTAGGAAATGGAGTTAAGCACTGCCCCCCCCCCCCCCGCCAGGGCAGATACAACTGGATCAGTGGTGGGATTCAATTTTTTTTACTACCGGTTCTGTGGGTGTGGCATGGTGGGCGTGGCATGGCTTGGTGGACGTGGTTTGGTGAGCGTGGCAGGGGAAGTATACTGTGAAATCTCCATTTCCTCCCCACTCCAGTGGAAGGATTCTGCAAAATCCTCATTTCCTCCCCATCAGCTGAGACTTGGGAGGCAGAGAATAGATGGGGGCAGGGCCAGCCAGAGCTTGCATTTACCGGTTCTCCAAACTACTCAAAATGTCCACTACCGGTTCTCCAAAACTGGAGAGCCGAGGTGGCGCAGTGGTTAAATGCAGCACTGCAGGCTACTTCAGCTGACTGCAGTTCTGCAGTTCGGCTGTTCAAATCTCACCGGCTCAGGGTTGACTCAGCCTTCCATCCTTCCAAGGTGGGTATAATGAGGACCCGGATTGTTGGGGGCAATATGCTGACTCTGTAAACCGCTTAGAGAGGGCTGAAAGCCCTATGAAGCGGTATATAAGTCTAACTGCTATTGCTATTGGTCAGAACCTGCTGAATACCACCTCTGGACTGGATAGGGGTAACTTTTACCCTTACACTTTACGCCACACAGTTATAGTCCATCTATGTAATCCTCCAATTATTTTCCATCTAAAGGAAAGCAAAGAACCTTCTGTACAGTAGTAATAAAGCCGAGAGATTAAAGCTTTGCTTCTTCTTTTAAAGGGGGCACAGAGGTAAGCAAGAATTGCTGTGCTTTTCTCATCATGTTTTGGATGAGGTACAAAGGAAGCAAATATTTGAAGTTAGAAAAGATCGTATCTGGAATAATGAGGGAGAAATTTAAACCCAAATGAATCATAAGGCTGTACAAAAACCTTGCAAACAGTGACACTCTGGTACCGTGACCCGACAAATGCGCGAACGTCAAAAGCGCGCCGACAAAACCGCGGCGCTAAAACCGCGATGTCAAAAGCGTGCCGACAGGTTTAGGGTTAGGTTTAGGGTTAGATTTAGGGTTAGGTTTAGGGTTAGGGTTAGGGTTACAGCGCGCTTCTGTCGGCGCGCTGTTGTCGGCGCGCTTCAGCGCTCATTCGTCGGCGCGGTTTTGTCACCGCGGTTTAGTCAGGCGCGCTTTTGTCGTTCGCGCATTTGTGGTGGAACCCTCTGGTACATCTCTTGAAGCATAATGTTAAAACTAATACTATTCCTGCAGATTAAATTAACAGAATTGTTTGGGAGAATATGAATGAGAAATTCACTTACTTGCTTCCTGTAAAGTATGATATGGCTAAAAACGTGACCCGGCTACACAAAATCAACAATAAAGTTGGGAGGCCCACAAAAAGCCGGAAAGCAAATGTTTCATTTCAGCAGTCACCTCCAATACGTTATTTTATTGCTGTGCCTCAATGTACAGATGTTTCTTATACAAACATCCTATTTGAAGATCGTAAAACTTTTTATATAACCACCCCCCCCACACACACACACACAAATCCTTCTTACCTTCTGAATTTCAGATTGATTGTCTTGCTTGGTGAATTTCAGCCTTCCTGTAGAAGAGAAACCGACAACAACTATTATGAAGTGAATCAAGCACAAAGATCAAGCTTTTATTGTTAATTATGTCAGTCAAGATATGGATGTCCTCATTGTAATGCATTGTAAAGAAAGTCATCCTCACAACCCATCCAGAATTGCTAAATGGTTAATGGGTACCATATTGTTCGGTGTATAAGACGCTCCGAAGTATAATACACACCTAGATTTTGGGGAGGAAAACAAGGGAATAGTATCTGTCTTTGCCTCTCAGCAATTTGCCCCCTTGCAACAAACAGCACAGACAATATACACTGTAGTGTTATATTTCAGGCTATACTTGTACAGATGCTGTGACATCGGACCTGGGTACCTGAGAGACCGCCTCCTGCCAATTACCTCCCATAGACCGATCAGATCTCACAGGTTAGGTCTCCTCCGGATTCCATCCGCCAGCCAATGTCGGCTGGCGACCCCCCCGGGGGAGAGCCTTCTCTGTTGCAGCTCCAGCCCTCTGGAATGATCTCCCTGTCGAGCTCCGGACCCTTACGACCCTCCCGGCTTTCCGCAAAGCCACCAAGTCCTGGCTGCTCCAGCAGGCCGGGGGGGCTGTGAAACATCCAGCCCCGCGGAAATTGTGAATGTTGCGGTTTTGTTTTTGAAGTGTTGTCTTTGTCTAGTCTTCCCCCTTCCCTTGTCTATTGTGAACCGCCCGGAGTCCTTCGGGAGTGGGCGGCATACAAGACAAATAAATAAAATAAAATAAATAAATAATAAAAGTGATGTGCTTCCTGGAAGTATAGTTATTCTCTGCTATTTAAAAGAACAGCACTTTTTAAAACAATAGCACGGGGCCTCTTCAGATCAAGCATTTATTTTAAAAAGCTTCTTCATTTTGTTAAGTTGTCTAGAATAATAATAAAGCAGTCTTTAAAAATAAGTCTAATAATTTGAACATTTTATAGGCATTTATAGTTGTTGACTTACCTCCTTGCAGCAAACAGCCTGATTAGCACAAGAAAAAAAAAATCTGCCTCCCAGCAATTTGCCAAGTGGAGCAAACAGCAAGTTTCACTTTCAATTTCTCCCAATCATCAGCTGTTACAGGCTGCAGGGATTGCCATAGCTTATTGAAGCCTCTGCAAGCCTTTCGTTTGCTGCCAAGAGGTAAATTGCTGGGAGACAGAGGCCAAAGGTTGGGGTGGGTGGGGCTACATTCAGTGTATAAGACGCACCCAAATTTTCTTTTAGAGGGGGTGCGTCTTATACTCCGAAAACTATGGTAATTTTTCTTTAACACTCTAATGCATCCTGCCGCAAACTGTTTAATGCTATTGCAAACATTACCATCAGGCACTGTTACGAAAGTGTTAACGGCTTTTTGTCATGATATATCAAAGAATTCTAGAAGCTAATTTAAATAACATATCTACCACGTCTCTCTTTTGCACAAGGAAGTTGTATCAGCTGAGGCTGCAGTGCTACAAGTAGTATTTCCAAAGCTTGGATATATTCACAGGAGAGCTACAAATGAAATCAGCATACAGGTAGTCCTTGATTTACAACCATTTGCTTAGTGACGGTTTAAAGTTAGGCTGAAAAAAAGTGACATAACTATTTTTCACACTTCCGGGGGAAATTCTGGGAGTTGAAGTTCACACACCTTAAAGGAGCCAAGATTAAGAAACACTGGTTTTAGAATTCAACCCTCAAATCTGAATTTCACAGCCTCAATCTTGTTTGCTAAACCACTTTGCAAAATTGGTTTGTGAGCAATAAGCTGCCAATCTCTGGAATGCAGAGTGGTTTTTTTTTACAATAAAGTGATTCTATGTTTCTAAAAAAAAAAGGTTTTGTGATTGAAATGTGTTAATTATTGACACCCAGCATCTTTTAAGTCTCCTCTTTGCTTCATGATACCAAGAAATACAACTTCAGAGCGAAAAAAAAAGCTTCAAAGAGTTTACAGTAGTTTAAAATGTATAGCAAGAACTGTAAGTTTAATATACATTACAAAGTGAATCCAAATTACATGCCAAGAATTGGAGGCTAAATTTACAAAGAGCACTGCATCTAAAACCTGTTTTCTAGGAGTTTTATGCATTTAGTGTTCTAGATGCCATATACCAGTATTTCTTGACCACTTGAAGAGGTGTGGAGTTCAACTCCCTTGCTGGCTGAAAAAGAGTTGAAGTCCATATCTCAAGTGCCCAAGGTTGAGAAATACTGTCTTATACTATTTTGGATACATGTTTCCATTAATTCTTATTGTAAGATAAAGCAAAATGTTCATAGGTATAACTCTCTCTTTCTCTCTCAATACACACACACAAATATTATATGAGACCTCGCCGAAACGCTGCCAAGACAATCTCAATCTTACATGGGAAAAGACGCCATATATATATGATGTAACTATAACTATGTAAGGGATGTATATTAGTGATCTAGACATTTTTTCTCTTTTTTTAATAAAATGTTTTAAGAGGCCAAGGTTTATCAGCAACAGCAGCTTAATGTTATATGTGATTATTGCAATATCACACAGATGTAGGAAGTTCTGCTGCCTCTTAGATAAATTATATCGGCCACACAATCAACATATTTAAATATCTTGAATACCATCTTTCAGTTCTGCAAATATTATTTTTACAGATAATTTAACACTGGATTATGGCTGAGTTAAAGAGCTAAGTACTGGTAGTCTTCAATTTACGGCCACAATTGAGCCCAAAATTTCTATTGTTATGCAAGGCATTTGTTAAGTGTGTTCTGCCCATTTATGACCTTTCTTGCCACAGTTAAATGGATCACTGCAATTATTAGTTAGTAACAAGGTTGTTAAGTGACTACCTATAGTTACTTTGCTATACTTAGCAATCAGAATAGAGCTGGAAGGGATCTTGGAGGTCTTCTAGTGCAGCCTCCTGCTCAAGCAGGGGTGTCAAATTCGCGTCGTCTCGGCATCATCATGTGATATCTGCCTTGCTGCTGCTTCGGCTGCCATTGAAACGGGGAGGGGGGCATGGTACTTGGGAGGGGAATCATTGTGTGCTGGAGGAATATTCTAGAAACTGTCCTGACCATCTCATTGCGCATGTGGAGGAAGGGAGTTTCCCGCCAAGGTTAACTGTCCAGCATTCCACCCTGATGATGTTTTTTGAAGATATCTCCCACCTGACAGTTGGGTGAATTATAATTGGACTATGGACTGGGGTGTCAAGGGGAGGGGATTGACCTATACATGATATTCTTTGCTTTTGCGCCCAATTAACCAGACTCAGCTTCGCTTCGCTACTATTCGTTTGTAATTAGTAAAAGTACACTTAATTTCAACAAATGGAGTTGAGTGGTTTCTTTCCTGATTATTAAATGAAGCAGCACCTGACACGTGACGTATCGGGACGTTTTCCCTTCGCTAAACTGGGTGGAGGCAGAGCCAGCATGGGACGCATCTGGACAGCAGGCCGCGAGTTTGACACCCCTGCGATATACCATTTCAGACAGGTATTCTGTCCAGTTTCTTCTTAAAAACTTCCAGTCATGAAGCATCTACAACTTCTGAAGGCAACTTCTGTTCCACTGGTTAATTGTCCTCACTGTCAGGAAATTTCTCCTTAATTTCAGGTTGCTTCCCTCCTTGATGAGTTTTCATCCATTGTTTCTTGTCCTGCCTATAGGTGCTTTGGTAAACAAGTTGACCCCCTCTTCTTTGTGGCAACTTCTCAAATACTGGAATCCTGCTATTATGCCATCCCTACTCCTTCTTTTTTCTAGATTAGCCAAACCCGCATGTTTCAGTCTCCACGCCTTTGATCATCTTAGTTGCTTTTTTTTACACTTCTTCCAAAGTCTCAACATCTTTTTCATAATGTGGCGGCCAAAACTGGATGCAGTATTCCATGTGTGGCCTCACTAAGGCTTAATAAAATGGGACTAATAATTCATGTGATCTTAATTCTGTCTCTGTCACACAACAAAGGATTGTACTAGCTTTATTGACTGTTGCCGCACACTGCTGGCTGATATTTAAGTGATCATCAACTAGGACTCCAAGATCCTCCCCAGCAATGGATGGAAATTAATCAAGGAGAGAAGCAACTTAGAACTGAGCAGAAATTTCCTGATAGAACAATTAATCAGTGGAACAACTTGCCTCCAGAAGTTGTGAATGCTCCAGCACTGGAAGTCTTTAAGAAGATGTTAGATAGCCATTTGTCTGAAGTGGTTTAGGCTTTCCTGTCTAGGCAGGGGGTTGGACTAGAAGACCTCCAAGGTCCCTTCCAACTCTGTTATTCTATTCTATCTCTCCCACAGTGAGTTTTTGAGCCACGTTTCGCCTAATCCGTACTTGAACCTTTATATAACTTCATAGATATATTGACTCTATATAATTATATATATTATATTGATTCCATAACTGAGAGTTATAGAATTGTATTCCTGAATAGCAATAGCAGTTAGACTTATATACCGCTTCATAGGGCTTTCAGCCCTCTCTAAGCGGTTTACAAAGTCAGCATATCGCCCCCACAGTCTGGGTCATTTTACCCACCTCGGAAGGATGGAAGGCTGAGTCAACCCTGAGCCGGTGAGATTTGAACAGCCAAACTGCAGATCACAGTCAGCTGAAGTGGCCTGCAGTACAGCGCTCTAACCACTGCGCCACCTCGGCTCTTCTGAACAAGCTAATGTATCCTTAAATAAAAAAATGCCAGCCTGAATCAATCATACACTTCCTGTCGTGATTCAATTTTCTTCCTTTGGAATGTTTTCTTTTTTTAAAAATTCAGAATAGAAAACATGTTGTTTCAACAACAAGATGTCAACTGGCATATTTTGGCTGGGAAGCCACAGAAATGCAAGTGGGGTATCCTTGGCAACCAGCTGCTGTGTCTGTGGCTGTCATTTCTGCCAGAATGAATAGAGGGGTGGGAGAATTTATCCAATTTTTAGTCTCTAAAAATTTATGTGCAGCAAATGGGGAATTTAGGCCTGTAGATCACCATGTTTCAATCACTTGAGGGAACAAGGACTCCCGGGGGGGGGGGGGGGGGTTGTTCCTACGTGATTTCCATGGTTTCGTTGACAACTTTTAGGGCAGCAAGGAAAGTAATATGCTATGCACACATACTGTGAGTTAAACTATAACGGGGTTTATGTTGTGAACTGAAGCAGAAGCCATAGTTTGTCAAGGTGCAGAGTTTCACAACCTTGGCAACTTGAAGATGTGTGGACTTCAACTCCCAGAATCCCCCAGGGATGTGAAGTTCACACACCTTCAAGTAGTATCTACCGTAGAATTCGTTCCAAGGAAGAGTGTGCTTGAACAAATGAAAAGTTTTAAGATATTAGGAAAAGCTTGGCAACAAGCAGCCTAATTTTGTGTCAATGTCACAACAAAGAAAGAGGGGGGGGGGGGAGAGAGAGAGAGAGAGAGAGAGAGAGAGAGAGAAAGAAAGAAAGAAAGAAAGAAAGAAAGAAAGAAAGAAAGAAAGAAAAGAAAAGAAAGAAAGAAAGAAGGAACACATCCATCCCCTTTTGGGATATGGCTTTACCAGCATATACTATTGCTGGAATTTATTCTTTACCTAGGTATCTTTTTCATCATTAACTTCCTCTTTAGCTAAAATACTATGGGCATTGAACTAAATGGAAAGAGATGATCTGATACATACAGAGTGAAATACTTTTACATGTGAAGACAGTGAAAAAGAGATGTCTTAAAACAGCCATGAGAGAAAGACATGGCTGCTTTAATAATTTGAAAATACACATTTGTATGTGTAAGTTATTGGTGTATAATTAAATTATTATATATTTAAGGCTTCACCTTAAATGGAATTGAAGGGTAGAGAAAAGATGTGTGTAACAAGAAGATATGTTTTAAAATGAATTACCCTATTGTTTGGACTATAAGACGCACCGGTGTATAAGATGCACCAAGATTTCGAAGAGGTAAGTAAGAAAAAGAGGTTTTTCTCCTCCCCAGCCTCTAGAGCAGCAGTTCTCAACTTGTGGGTCGCAACCCCTTTGGGGATCGAACAACCTTTTCACAGGGGTCACTAAGACCATCGGAACTCTAAACTTTAAACTCCACCTTGCGTTCCTCAAAACCCTCCACGGATGGGCTCCGGAGTCATCGCCAGCCACGCAGAGCGTCGCCACGGCTCCACGCCATAGAAAACATAGGTGTGCGCGCACAACCCGTACAGTTACAGCCTCGGAGACTTTGTAATGGCGGGAAAGTGTTCTCACTCTGACAAAGTGCTGCCTTGTCTTTCACAGCCACCACATTTCCAATTGGGGGGGGGGGAAGAAATCCTCTGCATGAATCCCCCCAATTGGAAATGAGGCAGCTGTGAAAGATGTGTGGGGTCCGGAACCCATCCGTGCTGCCAAGGACGGGCACCGGATGGGATGCCGGCGGTGCTAGGAGCCGGGCTGCGTGTAGAGGAGCTGGCGGCCGGGGCGCCCTGAAACAGCGCCAGGCAGCATGTCCCGCAAGAAGAGTCCCAGAGGCAAGGGCAGCAGCGCCACACCCTCCTTCACCCTTCCCATCGCCCAGCAACACGCTGCCCCCGCCGCTTCATCGGGCAGGCTGGGCAGGGGGAGGGCACAGCTTCGTTTCCAATTGGGGGGGGGAGAAATCCTCTGCATGGATCCCCCCCAATCGGAAATGAAACGGCTGTGAAAGATGTGTGGGGTCCGGAGCCCATACGTGGCGGGAGGGGTCCCCTCGTGTTCCTCATCTTCCCGGATGGGCTCCGGAGTCATCACCAGCCACGCAGAGCCTCACCGTGGCTCCACGTTGTTGAAAACATAGGCGCGTGGTGTGCGCACACCCGGTAAATTACAACCTCAGAGACTTTCCCCCAGGGAAAAATGCCGCTGCCAGGTACTTTTAACTTGGGATTAAAGGTGACCACAGTATGTGTGTCTATGTGCATGAGAGGGACAGACAGGCACACACACACACACACAGAGTGACAGAGATGGGGGAGGGAGGGGAGAGACAGAGAGACACACAGACAGACAGAGACACAGAGAGATTGAGAGACAGACAGACAAACACACAGAGTGACAGAGATGGGGGAGGGAGGGGAGAGACAGAGAGACACACAGACAGACAGAGACACAGAGAGAGAGACAGACAGACAAACACACAGAGTGATAGAGATGGGGGAGGGAGGAGAGAGACAGAGAGGGGGGAGACAAAGAGCGAGAGAGAGAGAGAGAGAGAGAGAGAGAGAGAGAAAGAAAAATATATATTCTCTTAATATATAGATATATTAAGAAATATTTCACAATATATAATTACATATTGTTTTTGTGATTAATCACTATGCTTTAATTATGTTCAATTTATAACAATAAAAATACATCCTGCATATCAGATATTTACATTATGATTCATAACAGTAGCAAAATTACAGTTATAGAGTAGCAACAAAAATTCTATGGTTGGAGACCACCACAATATGAGGAACTGTATTAAAGGGTCATGGCATTAGGAAGGTTGAGAACTACTGTTCTGCAGGCTTCAGACTTTTTGTGGAAAACAGTCCATTTTCTACAAAAATGGGGGCATTTTTGCCTTCCCCCAGCCCTGCTGAAGCCTGCAAAGTGCTTCTGGAGGGTGGGGGAAGGCAAAAACGCCTCCGTTTTTTTGCCAAAATGGGATGTGGGGGTGGGGCTCCAGGAGGCCAAAAATAGCTGCATTCGGTGTATAAAATGCACCAATATTTCCACGCTCTTTTAGGAGGAGGAAAGGTGTGACTTATACTCTGAAAAATAGGGTAAATAGTTTCCTTTCCCTACAATAAATGTATACTATGCACTGACTTGGTAATAAGAGAAGCATTAGAAATGAGAACGCTTCTATTTCTTGGTCCAGACTCTGCTATGCTAAAAAAAAAGATAGATGTTTTACCACTGCATATATAAGCCTCCTTTAATTGCTATTAAAGGAAACATTGGAAAGCAGTCTCAAACTGCACGTACTTCGTAAATATCTTATTCAAAAGATATAGGGGAACAAAAAACGACATTAAGCCAATTCTCATGGCTCAAAGGTAATGTGTAACATCTTGCATCAAGGATCCAGCAGAAGAGAACTAATCAACACAGCGAGCAGATTATCACATTATGCAACAGGCATTCTTTCTAATAATGAACTGACAAATGTTTATAAACTGTAAACAACATTATACAATGCAAAGCTTGTATGCACTACCCTTATCAATGTGCCCCAATTTTGCCACTGGCTTCGTCATTCTTAGATTTCAGCTACTGTGTTGTGGCCCCCAGCAGCCTGCGGAGCTGGCAGCAGAATCGGACAGTGAGGAGGTTGGGGAGGAACGTGGGCCAGTCCTGGGGGCTGAGGGAAGCTAAGATGAGGGCTCTGCGTCGGAGGCAGAGAGGGAGCTAGACAAGCAGTGAGGCAGAAGAACAACTGGAGCCTGTTCCCAGTGTGCGCATGCGCAGAGCGGTTCCACCACAAAACCACGTTCGACTAAAGGGCGCTCGACGAAACCGCGTAGCTGACATCATCACAGCGCGACAACAGCACGGAGAAAAAAGCACACTGTAAACGCTAAACCTAAAATTAACCCCTAAACCTAAATCTAACCTCCCTAAACCTAATCCGAAACCTAACCCTTAACCTAACCCTAAACCTAACCCTAACCCTAACCCTTAACCTAACGCTAAACCTAATCCTAATCCTAATCCTAATCCTAATCCTAACCCTTAACCTAACCCTAACCCTAAACCTAACCCTAAACCTAACCCTTACCTTAACTTGAATCGGCTTGCTTTCAAAGCGCTATTTAAAGCGCCCTTCTTTCTCCGCGCTCGCTGTTGTCGCCCTGTTGATGTTGTCAGCGACGCGGTTTAATCGGGCGCGCTTTAGTCGAGCGCGGTTTTGTCGTGCCACGGCGCAGAGCTGCCAGCAGACACGAACAACTAAGGAGTAAAGCCACACCTTGGAGGTGATTGGCCCCTCCCATAGGAAACAAAAGAGGAGTGAATGGGGAGTGGCCTTTTGCAGGAAACAATTCGTTCCTTCAGTCGTTTCGAAAGTGGAAAGTCTGTGACTCTAAGAGACTCAGTACCAAGTGTTGCTTTGCCCTGCATTTGGAAACTAATTATCTGGCAGCTTGCCAAGCAAGATAAGGTTCTTGTTCATAAATATTCCTCTGAAAGACTGTTTGCCAAGGCTTGCTGACTGTGAGTGAAAGGAATTCACAGCCGTGCAAATAAAAGAGGTTTTGCTGGGACCCGGACTTTGCTTCATGCTTTTTAAGGAAGCCTAGGTCAGAACATACTGCACTACAGGTGAAACTCGAAAAATTAGAATATTGTGCAAAAGTTCATTTATTTCAGTAATGCAACTTAAAAGGTGAAACTAATATATGAGATAGACTCATGACATGCAAAGCAAGATAGTTCAAGCCGTGATTTGTCATAATTGTGATAATTATGGTTTACAGCTCATGAAAACCCCAAATCCACAATCTCAGAAAATTAGAATATTGTGAAAAGGTGCAATATTCTAGGCTCAAAGTGTCCCACTCTAATCAGCTAATTAAGCCATAACACCTGCAAAGGGTTCCTGGGCCTTTAAATGGTTTCTCAGACTGGTTCAGTAGGAATCACAATCATGGGAAAGACTGCTGACCTGACAGTTGTGCAGAAAACCATCATTGACACCCTCCATAAGGAGGGAAAGCCTCAAAAGGTAATTGCAAAAGAAGTTGGATGTTCCCAAAGTGCTGTATCAAAGCACATTAATAGAAAGTTATGTGGAAGGGAAAAGTGTGAGAAAAAGAAGAAAAAGGTGCACAAGCAGCAGGGATGACCGCAGCCTGGAGAGGATTGCCAGGAAAAGGCCATTCAAAAGTGTTGGGGACTTTCACAAGGAGTGGACTGAGGCTGGAGTCAGTGCATCAAGAGCCACCACACACAGGCAGATCCTGGACATGGGCTTCAAATGTCATATTCCTCTTGTCAAGCCACTCCTGAACAACAAACAACGTCAGAAGCATCTTACCTGGGCTAAAGAAAAACAGACCTGGTCTGTTGCTCAGTGGTCCAAAGTCCTCTTTTCTGATGAGAGCAACTTTTGCATCTCATTTGAAAACCAAGGACCCAGAGTATGGAGGAAGAATGGAGAGGCACACACTGCAAGATGCTTGAAGTCCAGTGTGAAGTTTCCACAGTCTATGTTGATTTGGGGAGCCGTGTCATCTGCTGGTGATGGTCCAGTGTGCTTCATTAAGACCAGGGTCAACGCAGCCGTCAACCAGATTTTGGAGCACTTCATGCTTCCTTCCGCAAACGAGCTTTATGGGGAAGGTGACTACATTTTCCAGCAGGACTTGGCACCTGCCCACACTGCCAAAAGCACCAAAACCTGGTTCAATGACTGTGGGATTACTGTGCTTGATTGGCCAGCAAACTTGCCTGACCTGAACCCCATACAGAATCTATGGGGCATTGCCAAAAGAAAGATGAGAGACATGAGACCGAACAATGCAGAAGAGCTGAAGGCCGCTAGTGAAGCATCCTGGTCTTCCATAACACTTCAGCAGTGCCACAGGCTGATAGCTTCCATGCCACGCCGCATTGAGGCAGTAATTGCTGCAAAAGGGGCCCAAACCAAGTACTGAGTACATATGCATGCTTATACTTTTCAGAGGTCCGATATTGTTCTATGTACAATACTTGTTTTATTGATTGCATGCAATATTCTAATTTTCTGAGATGGTAAGCCTAACCCTAATCATCACAATTATGACAAATCACAGCTTGAACTATCTTGCTTTGCATGTAATGAGTCTATCTCATATATTAGTTTCACCTTTTAAGTTGCATTACTGAAATAAATGAACTTTTGCACGGTATTCTAATTTTTCGAGTTTCACCTGCAGATTTCTTCCAGTTATCCTATTGTGTCCTATACAATTGGAAACTCCCAGTGTAGGAATATGATCCTCACAATATCCCTCGAAGAAATGCTGTTTAAGGACAATGCTGTTTAAAGAGTAATGTCATACCTCCCAAAGGTGCTTTTTCAAAAGGCAGCTAAGCTTTCTTGGGTTTTTCCCCTTGAAAACATTTCGCTCCTCCTCCAAATTCAGAAGAACTGAAGAAGCTTCATGGATGAGAAGCGAAACATTTTCACAGACAACTATGACCTCAATGACTGAGAATTTCCATAGACATCCTGGCATCTCCACAATTTTGTTTGTGAGATAGAAGGGATTAGTCCTTTGACTTATGACCGCAATTGAGCCCCAAATTTATGCTCTTGTGAGAATTTGAGTTTTGCCCTGTTTTACGACATATCCTGCCACAGTTGTTAAGTGAATCACTGCAGTTGATGAGTTACTAACCTGGTTGTTAAGCGAATCTGTCTTCCCCATTGACTTCACTTGTCAAAAGGTCACAAGAAGTGATCACGTGACCCTGAGACACTGCAACAGTCATAAGTATGAACCAGTTGCCAAGCATCTGAATTTTGATCATGTGATCATGGGGGATACTCCAACAGTCATAAGTGTGAAAAATGGTCATAAATCACTTTTTTCAGTGCTGTTGTAACTTTGAACGATCACTAAATAAACTGTTGCAACTGTACCTTAATGTACTAAGGAGGTATGTTCTATATCAGGGATCCCCAACCCCCAGTTCATGACTCAGTGCCAGGCCGCGGCTCATTCAGAAATGGGCCACAGAAGCAACGTGCAACACTGCATTTGTGAAGGCGAGGGCGGCACACCTGAAACCATCCCCTCTCCCCCATCAGCCCGTTGCTGCGTCCTCTGTTGGTCTGCCAAGCTGGGAAGATTGGAGACTGCTATTATCTATATACCATATTTTTCGGAGTATAAGACGCATCGGAGTATAAGACGCACCAAGGTTTTGAAGAGGCAATTTTTTTAAAAAAAGTAGGTAGGTAGGTAGAGGATAGACAAGGAAAGAGAGAGAAATACAGTAGGTAGGTAGGGAGAGTAGTTAGGTAGGTAGGTAGAGAAAGGGATAGAGAGAGAGAGAAATAGAGAGAGAGGGAGAGAGAGTGTGTGTGTGTAGGTAGGAGGTAGAGGGATAGAGAGAGAAAGAGATAGAGAAATACAGTAGATAGGTAGGGAGAGAGAGAGTGTAGTTAGGTAGGTAGATAAAGGGATAGAGAAATACAGTAGGTAGGGAGAGTGTGTGTGTGTGTAGGTAGGTAGGTAGAGGGATAGAGAGAGAAAGAGATAGAGAAATACAGTAGATAGGTAGGGAGAGAGAGAGTAGGTAAGTTGCTGTATTCAGTGTATAAGATGCACCCAGATTTTCAGTCTCTTTTCTGAGGAAAAAAGATGCGTCTTGTACTCCGAAAAATACAGTATATAAAAGCCAAATACCACCCACTCATCACGAAATCTCCAGAACCATAAAGCCTACAAACTTGAAATTTGGCACATATGTTCCTCTTGGCTTCTAGGTACTTGCTAAGAAAGGATTTTTCGAAATGACCATCAGATTATTAGTTTTTCTTATGCAGTAATTAACACACTTTGATGCTAAGGAGTTCTAACCCCCCTCCCCCCTTAAAAAGAACTCTGTTCCAACTGCCAGTTGCCAAACATTCCGTTACCTCTGTTCAAACTGGCAGATGCTTCACTCCTTCACTCAGGAGCAATCTGAGGCTCCTTATAGTACTAAATGTTGGTACCTCACCAAAATGTCTACGCCTTCCACCCATGGAACTGTTTCCGGACTTAAGACCGAGAGAGCAATATTCCCTTATGTGTTTCAATCACCGACCACCACTGAGGCAACGTATTGAACTGGACTTCTCCTGCATTGCCTGATCACAGAGTTTTGTCACGAAGTACGGGTATCCAGCGACTTATACATATTTGTACAGTAGAAATTAATTCTACACTGATTGAATCAATTCATTTTCAGCCATCGTGAAAGTTCTGCTGGTCCTTGACTTATGACCACAATGGAGCCCAGAATGCTAAACAAAACAGTTGCTAACTGAGTGATGCACGATTTTATTATCTTTATGCCAGTTAAGCAAATCACTGCAGTTGCTAAATGGATCGTGCAGCCGTTAAGCAAATCTGGTTTCTGTCATTGATTTTTGCTTGTTAGAAATCGGCTGAGAAGATAACACATGGGGATTACTGAACCCGGGACACTGCAACTCTCATAAAGACACGCCAGTTACAAGTGCCCCAATTTTGATCACATGATTATGGGGATGCCGCGACAGACAAAGTGTGAAAAACGGTCATCAGTCACTTTTTCAGTGCTGCTGTAACATTGAAAGATCACTAAATAACTGATTGTAATTTGAGCACTATGGTAGCGTAGCTGAAAAAGAGGTCTACAGGTCATGGTGAAAATAGCTGCAAATTGTTTTGTTTAATCAATCGAATAAAGTTAATGATATAATGCAAGATTGTAAGGCATTTCATTATACATAATCCTGCATATCAGGATTCTAGGTAAATGATAAAATCGTTAATCTTCTAAGATGCAGTGTTATTTTTATAGACAATTCACAACCATAATTGCAAATTCTAGTCTCATAGACGTCACATGCAAAGTAACCATGTAAAATCAGCTACCTGTTCTGTTTAAACTAATTGTCAAGGGACTAAACTAATTCTTTCCTTGCATAATCTCTCTTTGGAACAGATGATAGAAGAATGCAAGAGCACAGATGTCACCCCTTCTCCTAAGTGGAGACATATTCATATTAAACCTCACGTTTAAATTTTAAAATACATATTTCTAGAAAGATTCTGAAAGAAGGAATTGGCAGCAACAGAAACATAGCAAGTAGCAGAGAAAGAAATGTACATAAAATGAAAATGTTTGTTAAAGTAACCTTGTAGATTATGAGACTATGAAGATTATTTCATATTTTCAAGACTATATTAGGAATAGTTCACTAACCATCCAGAAAAAAGCAGTGAGTGATCAAGGAGGATTTAAAAAAACTAAGCAGCACAATTCTTGCTTTTTCCCACTATTAAAATAAACAGAAGAAATTCTACAGAACAGAAAATGTTACATACACGAGTTGGCATATAATTTGTAGAACTCCATAGGAATATGGAACATAGGAAGACATATAAATGCCCCCACAAAAAAGATGCCAAACTTTAAATTACATCAGCAACGGACAACCCTGAATAGGATTCGCACCTGTATAAAGAAGGTATAGCATCCTTCCTTCACTGTGACTGCAGGGTCCCACATCAAACTGTAGAACAAATCTTGACCCAGCTGTATACTGGTCCAATATCTGATTCTTTTATATATATATAAATGATGCTGTGCTTCAGTGGTTAGTGGCCTAGACCTGTGATGGTGAACCTTTTCGGCACCAAGTGCCGAAAAGGGAGTGCGTGTGTGCACTCATCGGGGCCACAACCCGGAAGAGGAGCTGTCCAGATGGCATGCACCTGCAGGAAAATGAACTTCCAGTTTCCGGCACACGTATAGCAATAGCAACAGCAGTTAGACTTATATACCGCTTCATAGGGCTTTCAGCCCTCTCTAAGTGGTTTACAGAGTCAGCATATTGCCCCCAACAATCCGGGTCCTCATTTTACCCACCTCGGAAAGATGGAAGGCTGAGTCAACCTTGAGCCGGTGAGATTTGAACAGTCGAACTGCAGAACTGCAGTCAGCTGAAGTAGCCTGCAGTGCTGCATTTAACCACTGTGCCACCTCGGCTCATGCACACTTGCCAGCTAGTCTTCCAGTTACTGGCACATATGCGCGTGTTGTTAGGTAAGCTCCCCGTTGGGAGAGCGAGTACGTTCAGCGAAGCGTTGTGAGAGTTGTGTTGTAGAACATACAAACCAGCATACAGAGACACTGCAGTTTAAATAGGCTTTTACTTTCATGGAAATAAAGGTATCAGAGTCCATCAAACAGTCCAAGTCATACACGGATAAAAGACAGACAGTCATCAATGTCTTTCAGTTAAGGGATAATCCAAATAACATTGTCCAGTATCATATAATCAGTTCAGAACTCAAAGTCTGCTAACAGTTGCAAAACTTACAATAGCTCACGGCGCTCAGATCAGATCAGCCCAGCATCTAATGAACAGAGCTAACAGTTGTTCTGGCTCCCTCTTATGGCCGATTGAGGAAAACAGCAACCAATCACATTTTACAGTATGATTTAAAGAAACAGGTACAACATTGTTACATGATTTATATATTGCCAAACCAACTGTTAGATTATATTCCTAACACGTGTGACGATCAGCTGGCTGGCACACATGTTAACGCTGGAAAACAAAAGGCCAGCTCTTCCAGTTTCTGGCATGCCGCACGGACAAAGGCCACCTGATTGTCAAGTGTGCATGCGTGCCAGAAACCCAAAAGAGGAACAGGCGAGGCTGCGCATGCCAGGCGACATGGCTCTGTGTGCTACTTTGGGCACGTGTGCCATAGGTACGCCATCACAGGCCTAGACATTGATAATTGAACACAAGATCTTTTTAACATTTATATTTTGTTGTGTTACTAATTAAGGTGAAATCATCATATATGTATATTGCTAGTCCATGTATGATATGCCATACACTAAATAAATCAAGAAACCCGCATGGCAGGAAATGATTGAACACAGAGCATGCAACTTTTAGGCAACCAAGAGCCTTTTTTAATTAAAAAAAAAAACAATACTGAAATGGCTTAGGACAGGAGTGTCAAACTTGTGGCCCAAGGGAGACTAACCAGTTTGGTCTAGTGGTTAAGGCATCATACTAGAAAGGGGGAGATGGTAAGTTCAAATTTTGCCCTAACCATGAAAACAGCTGGGTGATTTTGGGCCAGTCTCTCTTTCTCAGCCTACCTCACAGGGTTGCTATGTGGGGGAAAAGGAGAGGGGGAAGGAGGTGTGTTGGATATGTTTGCCACCATGAGTTATTTATAAAATAAAACCAGGATATATAAAAAATAAATACACAAAAAATAAAAATAAATTACCAGGACGATAAGCATAAGGTTTAAGCCACATGTACCTATTTTATGCAACAAACTCTTAGAAATACAAGGCCACGTATAGGTTCCCCCAAATTAGTTTATGGTAGGGAAGACTGGATTGTGATATAAGGGATCTTTTCTCAAAGACATTTCAGAAGGAAGCAAAAGGGTGATTTCTCTGCTTAATCATGGCTACACATTGCCTTCACATTAACTTGGGCTTGATGTGCACACCAGGATAGGTTTTCAAATCTCCCACAGCCTCAATGACTCAATAAAACAATTGTGTTCATATCACAAACTAATTCAAGTTTCCAGAATTAGTTCAATGGTCTGGTTATTTTTTTTGATTCACTGAACTTAATAACATTTTACCCTACATGACCCTAGTTATGGATTATCTCTACATATCTTATCTAGACTTTGGAGGTGCATGAACCTAATTGCCATGAAAATTTCTTTTTTCTGGAGTTTTATTTACACACAGAACACTCAAAGGAAAAACCATAAAAATGAGGCCACAGTTCCACACCAGTTATTCTTTTCTTAGCGTTGATATATGACTTCCCAGCTCCAAGTGGACGGAGCTTGGAGAAAAGAACTACCGTGTTTCCCCAAAAATAAGACAGGGTCTTATTTTCTTTTGACCCCCGAGATAAGCACTTGGCTTTATTTTCGGGGAGGTCTTATTATTTTTGAGGTGCAGGAGGCGGTGAGTGTGGTCACCTCATGGCTGCTGCTGTGTTGCAATATTTTCGGGTAGGGGTTATTTTAGTGCATGCGCTCAAAAGCCCGATTGGGCTTATTATCCAGGGAGATCTTATTTTCAGGGAAACAGGGTAGCATTTGAATTCACATTTGGCATTGACTGGGTCCACAAAGCTAGTGGCCAGGTTCAAAAATTTAAATTAAACAATTTACAAATCACACTATCCATATAGTAGGTTAACTTCAAACCAATTACCGATATGTTTTAGCATGTTATGCAAAGGAGGCCACAACCAGTCAGGTTTGCCTCTGTTGTGCTTTCTGATTCCAAATTCAATCTGCAATTCAGCTTTCCTTGATATGGATGCTGTGGCCCTCCCCAAAGACCATCATTCTGGGATTGATGATTATGTTTATATTCATGTGACCTTTAACCTTTCAGAGGCAGGACAGCCCTGAGCTCTCCAGCTCAGATCAAATCCCAACAGAACTGATTATAGCAGTGATAACTAGGTCTATGGAGATTCTCAATCAAGTCATGGCTGTCCCAATGGGACTTTTCCCAAAGACAATTGGACTTTTCTTGGGGGGTTTTTCTTTGAAAATGTTTTGTTTCTCAGAACTGAAGAAGCGTCTTGGATACGAAGCGAAAACATTTTTAAAGGAAAAAAAAACAAGAAAAGTCCAGTTGCCTTTTGGAACAGTACCATTGGGTCAGTGACCAGCAACATATTTACTGCTTCGAGCAGAGCTCAAGGAGAACCCAGAATCCACAATAAGTACGAATAATCCTTGATTTACAACAGTTCATGTAGTGATTGTTCAAAGATTGTTCAAAGTTATGACCATTTTTCACACTTAAGACCATCTTAGCATCCCTATGGTCACATGATTTACAGTTGGATTTTATGCCATTTTACTCCAGATTAACTCAAGCTGCACTATCTGAAATACTGATCCCATCAATAAACCCAGTTAAGTGGTTTCAACACGGTTTGCTTATTCAACTTCTACAACCACCCATCTCAGACAAGTGATTCAGAGCGGTGAACCTATATACATATAAAAACAGTTAGAACCAGTACAGGCACCATACCTATATACATAAAGGTAAAGGTTCCCCTTGCATATATGTGCTAGTCGTTCCCGACTTTAGGGGGCGGTCTTATCTCCGTTTCAAAGCCGAAGAGCCAGCGCTGTCCGAAGACGCCTCTGTGGTCATGTGGCCGGCATGACTAAATGCCGAATGTGCACGGAATGGGCCAAAGGTGGTTCCTATTTTTTTCTACTTGCATTTTTACTTGCTTTCGAACTGCTAGGGTTGGCAGAAGCTGGGACAAGTAACGGGAGCTCGTTCCATTACGAGGCACTAGGGATTCGAACTGCCAACTTTTCTGACAACCTCAGCATCTTAGCCACTGAGCCACTGCATCCCTTGCATATACATACAGCCAAATTAATTCATATTTTATCTACCTCTCAAGAGGGCAAGAAAAATTAAGACCATAAATATCAATACAACCAAAAAAACCGGGGCTCAGGCTTTTACAATAAAGTGTTGCCTGGCTTGACACAACACCCCAAGGGAAACGCACACTGAATCGTGGAAGATGTGACAACAACCCCCCCACCCCCATCCCAGGCTGCCCTCCACTGGAGGGGTGTCTGCCTAGGTCTCTTAAAGGGCTGCTGGGTTAAACAGGGAATGCGTCCACACGTGCTAAATACACCGGGGTTTAAGCTCACATAGCACACGAAGCACTAAAACCCGTGTTGGTCAAGCAATGTCTGGACCCAAATAGCTCGCTTAGCACTTTTGGAGATGTAGGACCTCCGCTGGGGGAGGGGGGAAGGGAGGGGGGGATATTCCGGGGTCACCGGGATTTCTTCTTCCCCTGCAGCAACCATTTGCTAGCCCCGCTCTCCCCGACCCGCTGCCTTCCCCAATGGTCCATGTCCCCCCCCGGCCCCATCTTTCCAAGGCTAGCGGGGCAAAAAAGAGGACACCCGGCCCCGTTAACAACCCCTTCCGGCGGTACCGACTCACCGGCTCCGGTTTCCTGGGGGAAGAAAAAAGCGGTGCACCCTGTCACCCTCTCTCTCTCCACGCGCGGCCCCCCACCCGGATCTCTTCTGGGACCTGTCGCGCGTCTCCACCGCCGAGTTGCCACTGTGCGCGCTCCCGACGCCCGGATTTCCCACCCACCCCCTGCGCGCGGCCGTTTTCTAGCCACGCCCTCCGCCGGCGATCTCCATCTTTTCACGTCGTCACCACTTGTCCCTTCTTCGAGGGCGGGGGAGGGGGCGACTTCGCGGAGGTCACGTACCCGGAGGGCTCCGGTCGATCACGTGGAACTGGAACTGCATGCCGGGAAATGAAGTCCTCCTGAGCTCGCAGTTGGAGTGATTTCACGTTCTCCAGCCTACGCAGAAGCCGCGTTGTTTCCTAGGCGACCTGCAGCGTTAAGAGCTGCTTGTTTAAACACTTCGACGCCTCTAGTGCAGTGTTTCTCAACCTTGGCAACTTGAAGATGTCCGGACTTCAACTCCCAGAATTCCCCAGCCAGCATTTGCTGGCTGGGGAATTCTGGGAGTTGAAGTCCGGACATCTTCAAGTTGCCAAGGTTGAGAAACACTGCTCTAGTGGGTTTGCCCTAGTGGGACTAGGAGTGGCCTGGTTTTGCAAATGCAAACTCAACGTTTTGAGACATACCGTCTAATGTCCCAGGTGAAGCCCATTTCACAGAGGGGCAAGTTGATGTAACTAAAAGACAAGTCCATTTCCCTGCAAATGAACACACAACAGACAGCAAAACAGCCTTGTGGGATCCCCAAAGGTGTTTCAAAAGACAATGGGACTTTCTTAGGTTTAGTTGGTTGGTTGGTTGGTTGATTTGTCACTCATGTACAAGATAACCAGGAATAAGAATAAACGTGAATAAAAACACAGGAAATGGGTACCAATAAATGGGGACAGTGAGACTTTAAAATGTTTTGCTTCTCATCCAAGAAGCTTCTTAGACCAGAAGCAAAATGTTTTCAAGGGGGGAGGGGAACTCCCAAGAAAGTCCAGTTGTCTTTTCAAAAGACAAATATTTGGGACTAGGGATTCTTCGTCATCCAGGTCAGGGTTGTTCCAAAAGTGCCTTTTCAGAAGGCAACTGGACTTTGGGTTGTTTTTTTTTTTCCTTTTGAAGATGTTTCGCTTCTCATCCAAGAAGCTTCTTCAGCTCTGACTGGATGGTGAGGAATGGAAGGATTTATACTCCTTGCAGACAGCTGGTCATTTTGCATCCTTTTAGAGAGTCATTGAGGCCACTTGGGAGGTTTATATCTGTGTCCTCAGGGTAACTTGAGTGGTGCTCCTGCTTCCTGTAGTCTGCAAATTTTTTCCCCTCTGGAAATCCATTCCTGCTCCCACACCATTCAAAGGGTGTTCATCCCAAATTGTATAGATAAAAGTCTGTAGAGATTCTTCGTCATCCAGGTCAGGGTTGTCCCAAAAGTGCTTTTTCAGGAGGCTACTGGACTTTCTTGTTTTTTTCCCCTTTTGAAGATGTTTCGTTTCTCATCCAAGAAGCTGCTTCAGCACTGACACAGGATAGTGGGGAATGGAAGGATTTATACTCCTCGCAGACAGCTGGTCATTTGCATCCTTTAGGCACTAAAGCAGGGGTAGTCAACCTTTTTATACCTACCGCCCACTTTTGTATCTCTGTTAGTAGTAAAATTTTCTAACCGCCCACCGGTTCCACAGTAATGGTGATTTATAAAGTAGGGAAGTCAATTAAATTTAAAAAAGGAAAGGGCTTCAGTATTAGACAAAGCCCCTACCACCCACCATGAAAACTGGAACACCTACAAGTGGGCGGTAGGGACCAGGTTAACTACCACTGCTCTAAAGTTTAGAGGGTCATTGAAGGAAAAGGGGGAAAAAAACCAAGGAAGTCCAGTTGCCTCCTGAAAAAGCACTTTTGGGACAACCATGACCTGGATGACAGAGAATCTCTACAGATTTTTGGCTATACAATTTGGGATGGACACCCTTGGAATGGTGTGGGAGCAGGAATGGGTTTCTTTGAAAAAATGCAAACTACAGGAATCAAGAGCACTGCTCAGGTGACCCTGAAGACACAGACTAACCTCTAAGTGCTTCATGGACCTCTTAAAAGGATGCAAATGACCAGCTGTCTGCAAGGAATATAAATCCTTCCATTCCCCACTATACTGTCAGAGCAGAAGGAGCTTCTTGGATGAGAAGTGAAATGCCTTCAAAAGGGGAAAAAACAAAGTCCAGTTGCCTTGGGACAATCATGATCTGAGTGATTGAGAAGCTCCATAGACAGCCTAGACTAAAATTGCCCTCCCAGGGTCAAATGTCATAAATGTATACCGGTTGCCATGTGCCAAAATGTTGATCATGTGACTGGGGATGCAGTGACAATTGTAAGTGCAAGGACTTTTTTCCCCAGTGACTTATATTTTTGAATGGTCATTAAAGTTGTAATGTTGTAAAAGCTGAGGACTACCTGTATGTTAAAGGGACATGGTGGCTCAGTGGCTAAGACAATGAGCTTGTCAATCAAGAAAGGTTGGCAGTTTGGCAGTTTGAAACCCTAGCCTTGCATAACTGGGTGAGCTCCCGTTATTTGTTCCAGCTTCTGCCAACCTAGCAGTTCAAAAGCATGTAAAAATGTAAGTAGAAAAATAGGAACCACCTACGGTTCCTATTTTTGGTTCCAAAAATAGGAGGGAAGGTAACAGCGTTCCGTGCACCTTCGGCATTTAGTCATGATAGCCACATGACTACGGAGACATCTTCGAACAGCGCTGGCTCTTCGGCTTTGAAATGGAGATAAGCACCGCCCCCTAGAGTCGGGAATGCCTAGCACTCACCCCACCAGTCCACTTATCCAATTCCAGAAATGCCCATTATATCTGCAGCAAAACTAGGTATTTTGAATGGCATTTAATACAGGGCCAAACAATTTTCAATTTTGAAGATATATGGACTTCAACTTCCAGAGTGCAAGAAGACAACAAGCTCCACTTAACTGGTGTGTTTTTAACCTACACCGAGGTGGCGCAGTGGTTAAATGCAGCACTGCAGGCTACTTCAGCTGACTGCAGTTCTGCAGTTCGGCTGTTCAAATCTCACCGGCTCAGGGTTGACTCAGCCTTCCATCCTTCCGAGGTGGGTGAAATGAGGACCTGGATTGTTGTTGGGGCGATATGCTGACTCTGTAAACCGCTTAGAGAGGGCTGAAAGCTCTATGAAGCGGTATATAAGTCCAACTGCTATTGCTATAACTGCTATTGCTATTAACTTTGGTATGAAAAAAAGGGGAGAGGGAGAGAAGTGGGACTCAGAACATAATGTGTCTATTGCTTCCACACTTTATTCAAATTCTAAATCAGTTAAATTTGCATTTTCCTAGGCAAAGAGTTGTAATCTGCTTATTCACTAAAACAGATCGCAGATTAATAATGAACTCTCTATCCGCAGGGAACATTTCCTATTCACCCATCTGTTCTCTGTAAAAATGCCTTGAATTGAAAAGGAAGTCATGAGCATGTCCTAAAGTGCAATCTTTACTTCATATGGGAGACAGCACTTCTCTATTACTTTATGAAAAACATACATGGATCTTAGAATGCAGCAACTGAAAATCTACATTGCAGACAAAATAATACAGTTACAACAATATAAGCAGTAAGGTTTATTTGCTATGGCAGTCTTGGGAGTTATTCTAATTAGGGAGGCAGACATTATCAACCAAAATACAGGAATTTGCATAAAGAGTTATGTTTGTTTATCCGCTTTAGCTTTTTTTCCCCTCCTTTAGAAGTTTAAAAACTTTTTTAAAAGGACATTTTTCCCTTTGTGGCATTGTATTGGTATTGTCTTCTCCATGTATAATATCTGCTTTTTAAAAGTTTTCTATACCATCGTGAGGAATCAGCAAAAGGGCAGCTCTGTAGATGCTAATTTAGAAAAAGCAAATTAGTAGCTTATCAATACATTCATCATTAGTGTGCAAATATTTACAATGCTGCTTTCTTTTTAGCTACTGTAAGTATGATCTCTTGCTTAAAAAAACAAACAAACCTAGGAGTCATCATCAATGAAGGATTTTAGGAATTTTTTTTTTAAACAAGTAGCAAAGTTGACAGTTACGGTTTTAATAAAATGGACACTAAAACTGTTAACACTCTTCAATTGCACTGCACGTTAGGGTTCCAGTCCCCCCCAATTTTCAACAACAGCAAGACAATGTATTAAAAACTATTTTCAAGGACACAGCTAGAATTATTCCAAGTCTCCTTCGGGTGATGGTTGTCTATACATATTCCAAATTTCCATTCAGATAAATGTGCAATCAGTAAAATATCCATGTGGGGACAACACTGTGAGTTCATTTCCTATAACAGCCTTGATCCCACAGCAGAAGCGTGACTAATCTGTTTTTTTGACAGAGTCTTCTTTGGGTCCAATTCCAGAAAATCCGTTTGCAATGCCATTACTTTTGGTCTGAAAGACAGGGAGGGAAGGGGGGGGGGGGGAAGGAGATGGTTAAATTCACATTCATTCCATCACAGTTTTGAAAGAGAAAAACCAGAATAGTGACTAGCTGCGCTTAAGATGCCTTTCTTGGTCCTAAAAAAAGATCAGGCTCCTTTTAGATCAGTGGTATTGTGGCCCACCAGCAACCAAAAGAACTGGCAGCAGATTCGGACAGTGAGGAGGTTGGGGAGGAACATGGGCCCGTCCTGGATTCTGGGGAAGGCTCGGATGAGGGCTCTGTGACAGAGGCAGACAGGGGGCCCAGGCCATCTGGTAGTTATTTGCTGCCTCCGAAGCCCCCGGAGTCTGACATCAGCGAGGCAAAAGAACAGCAGGAGCCTGTTCCCAGTATGCGCATGCGCAGAGCTGCCAGAAGGCAAGAACAGTTAAGAAAACAGGGTCGACTTGGGAGTAAGGCTTGGAGATGATGGGACCCTCGGTTCCACCACAAAACCGCGGAGTACAAAATCGCGCTCGATGAAAGCGCGCATTTGACGTCATCACAGCGCGACGAAAACATCGCGCTGTGATCGAAAAATGTAAAAATAAAGCGAAAACCTTACCCTAACCCCCCCAAACCTAACCCTAAACCTAACCCTTAACCTAACCCTAAATCTAACCCTAAACCTAACCGTTAACGTAACGCTAAACCTAACGCTAACCCTTAACCTAACGCTAAACGTAACGCTAATGCTCTAAACCTAACCCTAACCCTTAACCTAACCCTAACCCTAACCCTTACCTTTATGTGAATTGGCTTGGTTTAATTTGAATTTTATTTAAATTTTTAATTTTTTTCGTCGCGCTGTGATGACGTCACATGCGCGCTTTCGTCGATCGCGATTTTGTCCTCCGCAGTTTTGACGGGTCACGGGGACCCTCCCATAAGACGTAAAAGAGGAGCGAAAAGGATGTGAGCTGCAGGAAGCAATTAGTTCATCGGGTCAGTTCAAGCTTTGAAAAGTTCTATTTGGCCTTGCTCTGCATTTGGCAATTAGGACTCTGGCAGCATCCAAAGGGAGATAAGTTGGGTGTTTATCAACATTCCCCTGAAAGACTATGGCAACTCGAGCAGGCATCTGTCGGAATCTTCACGGATTGTTTGTGAAGCCCTGCGGACTGGGAATGACCATGATTTCCAGCCGTACAAATAAAAGAGGGTTTTTCAGAATAAGATTGTAATTTATGCTTTCTCAGGAAGCTTAGATCAGAACAAGTAGTTCCCCAACTGTTTCGGCACCAAGGATTAGTCTGATGGAAGACAATTTTTCTACAGACCGGGCCGGGCACGGGGGGAGGGGGGGGGAGGGTTACTGGTCCACAGCTCAGGTTGGGGTCCCATTTTACATCAGGCTTAAGACAGCCTTGGGGATAGAAGGGAGCTGAGTTGGAGTCATCATTAATTAGAGTCATAACTTTATTGTTAATGACCGTTCCAAGTTATGACAGACCTCCCCCCCAAAAGGTACTTATGAACCAGTTCCAAAGGCTGCAAACCCAGAACTTGCAACCCCATGGCCATAAGAGCCGAGGTGGCGCAGTGGTTAAATGCAGCACTGCAGGCTACTTCGCCGACTGCAGTTCTGCAGTTCGGCTGTTCAAATCTCACCGGCTCAGGGTTGACTCAGCCTTCCATCCTTCCGAGGTGGGTAAAATGAAGACCCGGATTGTTGTTGGGGGCAATATGCTGACTCTGTAAACCGCTTAGAGAGGGCTGAAAGCCCTATAAAGCGGTATATAAGTCTAACTGCTATTGCTATTGCTATATTTCAGGCTCTTGGTAACTGCCTAACCTTTGTCGTTAAAGGGTGTAGTGCTCCAAGGTTACATGATGTGATGTATAATGTCTTTTGCCAGCAGAAGACACCCCCGGGAATGCTTTGACTCGCTTAGTGACGAACATTTGCTTAGCAACTGCTGCATTCACTTTACAGCCACAGCAACCTCTTAATAACCAACACAAAAAAGGTTGCAGAATTGGATCTGTCACGTGAGTGTCTCAACATATGACTACCATGACTTATAATGGCCATCCAGGCTCCATTACGGTCATAGGTCAAGGACAACCTGTAATATGCTTAAGCCACTTCACTTGCAGCCATGTATGCCCAGGGCTGGGATTCTACCAGTTCGGGTGGACTGGTGCTCCGACTATCAGCTGGGAGTGAACCGGTTTGCTCCAACTTTGAAGTGGGCCCTCTCGCCCTCCCCTGCACTATAATCACCTACACTATATTGCCAAAAGTATTTGCTCACCCATTCAAATAATCAGAATCAGGTGTTCCAATCACTTCCATGGCCAGAGGTGTATAAAATCAAGTACCTAGGCATGCAGACTGTTTTTACAAACATTGGTGAAAGGATGGGTCGCTCTCAGGAGCTCAGTGAATTCCAGCGTGGAACTGTGATAGGATGCCACCTGTGCAACAAATCCAGTGGTGACATTTCCTCGCTCCTAAATATTCCACAGTCAACTGTCAGCTGTATTATAAGAACGGGGAAGTGTTTGGGAACGACAGCAACTCAGCCGCAAAGTGGTAGGCCACGTAAACTCATCCAACATCAGTGTGTGACCGCACAAATGCGCTTCTGGAAGAATGGTCAAAAATTCCCATCAACACACTCCTAAACCTTGTGGACAGCCTTCCCAGAAGAGATGAAGCTGTTATAGCTGCAAAGGGTGGACCGACGTCGTATTGAACCCTATGGATTAGGAACGGGATGTCACGTACAGTGAGTTCATATGCGAGTAAAGGCAGGTGAGCGAATACTTTTGGCAATATAGTGTATATTTCCTATTACGAAGTCCAGCTGATTGGCGCAGCAAAGTGATTTGCCATGCCTCAGCTGTTTTCTTCGCCAGCGGTATTGCCTAAGGTGAGATTTCGGTAAATTGTACACGCGCACACAGCGGCCATCCGGCAGGTTCGGTGTGTGCACGAGCGAAGCGAACCGGTTGTTAAACCGTTAGGATCCCACCCGGGGTACAGTACGCCTATCCCTGGAATTCTATTAAAACCACAGAAAGTAATATCTTGCAGGCAAAGGCTACATCTCGAGATGAAGTAAGAAGAGGGCATTTGCACCCCACGACACAGGACCAGCGATGTCACCTGAGCAGAGTGGGATAATTTTCCCGCTTATTTGGTGGGGGAAGCTGGCTAAAACAATCTGTGTTTTAAGCTTCCCAGAGGAAAATGGTTGGGGATGATGGGACAGAATGCAGAGGGTTTTCAACTTCAACAAAGCTTATGGTTTTCAATTCACCCCTTCAAACCCTAAAACCGAAATCGTTTACAAAATGGGGGGGGGGAAGAGAAATGTCGCTCATGTGCGACAATAAAGAAAATTTAAGAGTGGCTCAGTCCATGGACTATAAATTATTAATATTATTTAATAATTAATTGTTAATGATACTAATGACGGTTGTTAATTATTAATAGTATTATTTTGGAGACGGCAAGCACTGTTTAGGCGCAGCCAGACATCCTGGCACCTATAGGCCCGATGTTGCTAATCCTCATCCTAAAGCACAATGATATTTGCTTTCACACAAGCATTTTAAACAGGATGCTTGTACAGTACATCCAAGCTTGTCGAGGGCTTCAACCACTGCAAAGCCAAGCTGCTTCCAATTCTCTGCAGCATTTGTGTGGCCTTAACTTAAGAGGCAATCTCCATTCCATTATGAATATTCATTGACGTTGTGGCCCAGCAGGAGCCGTTGGAGCTGCAACCAGACTCCGATAGCGAGGGGCCCGATGAGTCAGCTCTGGAGGATGTGGAGGACCCTGGACAGTGTTCCAACTCTGAGCAGGGTGCAGAGAGGCTGGTTGGCCACCAGAGGAGGCACCTGAGCCTTGGACAAGTGGGGCGGAGAGAAGGGAGAGTGATCCGGATGCCAGTAGTGAGTTGTTCCTGGATGCACGCCATCGAAGAGCTACTAGGCGTCAGGAGCAGTTGCGCAGTTACAGGAGGTAATTGCACTCAGCTGGTGGTCATTAGGCTCCTCTCCAGACTATAAAAAGACTCCTTGTGCACACGCCCCTCTTTGCAGAAGTCAACGCAGGATTGAATGTCAGAGGACATTACTATGAGCTTGGCAGGCGGGATTGCTGTTAAGCCTTATCTGTGTTTATTGCTGCCCAAGCTTGTCTGTGCTGGTTTGCTGCCAAGGACCTGTCTGTCTGTTAATTAAATGCCGTAACTTATCTCTGGCTCAGAATGTGTGTTGTTGTGGGACGAGGGGGGGTCAGAACACATTGGTAAATATGCGCAAGATGTAAACAGCAGAGAAAAAAATTACAGGTAGTGAATGAGACCACCGCCAAAGCCTTCAAGCTTAAAATTCATCCCAGAGCAAAATTCAAAATGAATAGCTTCCTTTTCTTAGGTATGTTCCAGATACCTAAGAGCCACAGTGACACAGTAATTAGAGTGCAATACTGCAGGCTAATTCTGCTGACTGCCAGCTGACTGCAATTTGGCAGTTCGGGTCTCACCAGATCAAGGTTGAGTCAACCTTCCATCCTTCCGAGGTGGGGTAAAATGAGGGCCCAGATTGTTGGGGGCAATAGGCTGACTCTGTAAACCGCTTAGAGAGGGCTGTAAAGCGGTATATAAGTGCTATTGCTATCCTCCAAGGAATGCATGGCTCATGCAGGAATGAAAAACAGAGAAACTGGTCTATCAGAATCACTGCATTAAGCAAGCAAGACCTGTTTGCAACCAGCAAACCCGCATGAATCACATATCCCTTTTGTGATCCTATTGTTTTCTTTGCATCTGTTGGGGCCTGTGTACAGATAGTCCTTGACTTACAACCATTAGTTTAGTGACTGTTCGAAATTGCAGCAGCACTGAAAAAGGGGACATGAGCAGTTTTCACTCTTACAAATGTTGCAGCATCTCCATGGCCATGGGAAAAGAAGAGGGGGGGGGGGTGTCAAATTATTCTCCAAAGCACCAGAGAACAGGACAAGAAACAATGGTTGGAAACTAATCAAAGAAAGAAGCAACCGGGAATCAAGGAAAAACTTCCTAACAGTGAGGACAATTAACCAGTGGAACAAGTTGCCTTCAGAAATTGTGGGTGCTCCATCACTGGATGCTTTTAAGAAAAGTCTAGGGGGGTGTTAAACTCAAAGCCCGGGGGCTGGATCTGGCCCTCGATGCCTCTGCCAGCTAAAACAGAGGGGCTGTATGCGGGTTCTCCTAATGTCCATTTTCACTGGCAGAGGGTTGCAGGAGGCCATCGCAGCCAAAAATGGAGCTTGGGAGCCCATTTCCTCTGGCAGAGTGCGTGGGCCACCACAAGCACCAACATGAGTGATGTCAAGCTGGCCATGCCCACCCTCACCATGCCCATTCCAGCCCCCCCCCCTCCAAGGTCAAACACAACCCTGATGCGCCCCTCAATAAAATCGAGTTTGACACCCCTGGTCTAGACAGTCACCTATCTGAAATGGTATAAGTTCTCCTGCTTGAGCAGGGGGCAGGACTAGAAGACCTCCAAGGTCCCTTCCAGCTTATTATTAGAGCCGAGGTGGCGCAGTGGTTAGGGTGCAGTACTGCAGGCCACTTTAGCTGACTGTGATTTGCAGTTCAGCGGTTCAAATCTCACCGGCTCAAGATCGACTCAGCCTTCCATCCTTCCGAGGTGGGTGAAATGAGGACCCGGACTATGGGGGCAAGTTGCTGACTCAATTTGCTAAAACATTTTGTAAACCGCTTAGAGAGGGCTGAAAGCCCTATGAAGTGGTATATAAGTCTAATAAATAAATAAATAAATATTCATTCTATTCTACATCTGGTGATCAAAATTCAGGAGCTTGAAAACTGGCATGTATGACAGCTGTGCTGTCCTGGGGTCATCAGATCCCCATTAGCAATTTCCCCAGACAGCTTCCGATAAGCAAAGTCAATGGGGAAAGCGAGATTCACTTAAGGACTGCATCACTGAATTATGACTGCATGTTTCGCTTAACTGTGGCAAAAGAAAGATTACAAAATGAGGCACAACTTACTTAAACGTCTTAGCAATGGAAATTTGGGGCTCAACTGCGGTCATAAGTCGAGGACTACCTGCATTAATTTCATCTATCTGATATGGTCAACTGACTAAATGAATAAAGTTTCTACTGGAAGTCCTTACAAGAGTTCATTTAGTGACCGTTCAGAGTTACGGCGGCAGTCAAAAAAGCGACTTGTGACCATTTTTTACACTTACAACCACTGCAGCATTCCCATGGTCATGTGATCAAAATTCAGATGCCTGGCAGCTGGTTCCTATTTATGACGGGGGGCACGTAATCCCCTTTTGTCACGTTCTGACGATCAAAGTCAAGGGGGAAACCAGTTTCACTCAACAATTGTGTTACAAATTTACGAACTGCAGTGATTCACTTAGCAACGGTGCCAAGAAAAATCTTAAAATGGAGCCAAAGTCATTTAACAAATGTTTCACTTAACAACAGAAATTTTGGGACTTAATTGTGGTCGTAAGTTGAGGACTACCTGTATTTTATTCTTATCCATTTCTAACGGGGCTCCTCAAAACATACTGTATATTTTGACTGTAAGATGCACTTTTTTCCCTCAAAAAAGAGGGTGAAAATCTGGGTGTGTCTTATACACTGAATACAGACTTTTGGGCCTACAGAAATCCCGCTCCCTTTGCAAAAATGGCCGTAGGAGGTCTTCCAGAATGCTCCTGGGGGCTGGGGAGGGCAAAAATTGAGAGACCACCTGCTGCCAATTACCTCCCACAGACCCATTAGATCTCACAGGGTTGGCCTCCTCCGGGTTCCATCTACCAGCCAATGCCACCTGGCTATTACCCAGGGGAGGGCCTTCTCTGTGGCAGCTCCGGCCCTCTGGAATGAACTCCCTGCAGGGATTCGGACCCTCACCTCTCTCCAGGCCTTCCGAAAAGCCGTCAAAACCTGGCTTTGCCGGCAGGCCTGGGGGTGACATGTATGGTTGTGTGGCTGTTGCTTATTTTTATTATTTGTATTTCGTTTTTATGTTCCCCTTTTTCCCCTTTTGAATTGTTCGCCGCCCTGAGTCCTCCCGGAGAAGGGCGGCATATAAATAATAAAATTCCATTCCATTCCATTCCAAAAATGAGTGAAAAACGGGCCGTTTTTTTCTTGGTTTTGCCCGCTCCCCAGCCCCCAGGAGCACTCCATAAGTCTCCTAAAGGCTATTCATGCCCTTTTTTTAAGACAAAAAACAGGCCCGTTTTCATGGGAAATGGGCCGTTTTTTGCTTGTTTTGGGGAGGCCCCAGCCCCCAGGAACACTCTCCAAGCCTCCTGAAAGCTATTCATGCTTTTTTGGCAAAAAATGGGCCCGTTTTTGCAAAAAAAGGACTGTTTTGGGGAGGACTGCAAAGTACAAAAACTTCTTTTTTAATTTGCCTCTTCAAAATCTTGGTGCGTCTTATACTCCGAAAAATGCGGGTAGACAGAAACGTTTCGCTTGGGTAATACTTACTTTATAAAGTTCTGGCTGATCGTTGAAGGAATCCTGCTTCACGAAATCGTGCCCATTTTCAGAGCTGTTCTTTTGGTCTTGCTTTGCCGTTTCCTGAACTGCTTTCTTGGGCCAAATGCGCTTCACGAATGGAGAGATGAAGGGATAAAGATATGGCTCCAGGAACCGTTTGTAGACCCACAGCAGAACTGGAATGACGATGCACGGAATGCACACCATGGTTCTTCTGTAGCGTGCTTTAAAAATGTGCTGGAGGAAGAAATGCAACAGGTTGAAACCATTAGGTAGATAAGGTTCATCCTCACCAATTTGGGGGGGGGGGGAATACCCTTTCCAAATCCGTATGTATGGAAACCTTTTCCACCTTTTTTTTTATAGAATTTTTTTTATTATTTTTGTTACATAGACAACATATACACACAACAATAGAAAAAGAAAAGCAGAAAAGAAAAAAGAAAAGAGAGAGAAAAAAAACAACAAAGCCCATTGTCACATACAGCAGTGTTTCTCAACCTTGGCAACCTTGGCATTCGCTGGCTGGGGAATTCTGGGAGTTGAAGTCCAGACATCTTCAAGTTGCCAAGGTTGGGAAACACTGATATGTCATTTGATTACAGGAGTTTTAACATTTATCATTCTTATACATTCATTGTTTCATTTAATAGATTATAATTTAGTATCGTTTCTTATTCCCCTACCTGTGGCAATCCATCCCTACTACGTTTCCCCCCCCCACACACACCCCGTATCTCTCTGTTATATATTTAATAGACACAACAATGAAATAAAATTTTAAAAAAACACACACACAAAAAGAGAAAAAAAGAAAAAAGAAAGGAAAAAAAAACCATCATCACATGCAGCATGTCGTTTGGTTACAAGTGTTTTAACATCTACATCCTCGAATAATATTTACCGTCTCAAACGTTTCATCTAGTATAACTAAAAACCTCATTTTCATTCTTCAATATATATTCAATTAACATTAGCATTATTTTTTTCCAGAAAGTATACTTATGTTCATTATTGTCCTTGCATTTCATAACTTCAAACAGAGATCTTATTCCTTCATTTTTCAACAAGACGTCACTGCATATATATATACCAGTTTTCATTTGTTCCCTTATTAAAATTGTTTAACCTTTTCCACCTTGAAAAGTTTCAGAGTTTTAGAGTTTTATTTCATTTGTATGCCGCCCTTTTCCCTGAAGGGACTCAGGGCGGCTCACAACTCAAGCAAGGGAAGGGGGATACAGACCGTTGACAACAACACAAAACAATACATAATTAAAAAGCGCAACAATCATACCATTTGAGATAGGGACAATGATTCTTTAGCCCCAGGCCTGTCGGAACAGCCAGGTTTTAAGGACCTTGCGGAAGGCCTGGACGGTGGTGAGGGTGCGAATCTCCACGGGGAGTTCGTTCCAGAGGGTCGGAGCAGCCACAGAGAAGGCTTTCCTCCGGGTAGTTGCCAGTCGACACTGGCCGGCGGATGGAATTCGGAGGAGGCCTAATCTGTGGGATCTAATCGGTCTGGTGGAGGTAATTGGCAGCAGGCGGTCTCTCAAGTACCCAGGTCCAATACCATGAAGGGCTTTATAAGTGACGACTAGCGCCTTGAAGCGTATCCGGAGACCAATAGGCAGCCAGTGCAGCTCGCGGAGGATAGGTGTTACGTGGGTGAATCGAGGTGCACCCACAATCGCTCGCGCGGCTGCATTCTGGACAAGCTGAAGTCGCCGAATACTCTTCAAGGGCTGCCCCATGTAGAGCAGAAGCATTGTACAAAGGTTGGACTTCAACTCCCATAACCCTCGGGGTGGCGGCCATGCAAGACTTCAATTATATGGTTACGGCTAATTTGTTGACCTTTCACAAACATACAAAACACACCCTGGACTGCCAGCTACCATTTTGTATGATATAAAATGATTACATCTGGCCGAGAGATTTCAGAGTGATGTTCTGACAGCCAATGACTTATTTTCGATTAGTTAGAAGTGTATCCTACGAACCTGTTTGTCAGCCAATCAAAAGAATGCAAAGCTGTCTGCAAGGGGTATAAAACCTTCCATTCCCCATCACCCCGTTCAGAGCTGAAGAAGCTTTTTGGATGAGAAGCGAAAACATCTTCAAAAAAAACCCCAGAAAATCCAGTTGCCACTTGAAAAAAAGCACTTTTGGGACAACCATAACCTGGATGGCTGAGAATCTCCATAGACGTTTAACGATGCCAATCAAAAATTGATAAAGGGATGGTAGTGACCCAGGTCTCTAACAGTAACTGCTCTCCAAGGAAAACAGTGATTATTTTTATTATAAATGGGAATGAATAATTTTTTTCTTTCTATTTTGGGGTTCTAGATCACAACTTGTTCAAATGTTTTGCTTTTCATATGTTTAAATGCAATTATTACACTGTTTTAGTTTTTAAAAGCCAAGACACCGTTACAGAGAGTTGCAACATTTCAGTTTTATTTGCATTTTCAAGTTCGAGTTTCATTTTATTTATATGCCGCCCTATTCCCGGCGGGACTCAGGGCGGCGCACAAACTCAAGGAGGGGAAGGGAAAAACACAAAAACTACCAAAGTACAGGGCATGTGGACAAGGCCATGAGGGCGGTAAGTGCCTCCACCTGTGTACTGGACCCGTGTCCCTCATGGCTGGCTACTAACAGCAGTGAGGTAACACGAGGCTGGATCCAGGCGGTTGTTACCGCCTCTCTTCGGGAGGGGAACTTCCCCGCCGCGCTAAAAGCGGCGGTGGTGAGACCCCTCCTGAAGAAGCCATCTCTGGATCCAGCTGTTCTTAATAACTATCGTCCAGTCTCCAACCTTCCCTTTCTTGGGAAGGTTGTTGAGAAGGTGGTGGCCTTCCAGCTCCAGCGGTCCTTGGATGAAGCAAACTACCTTGACCCCTTCCAGTCAGGCTTCAGACCCGGTTACAGCATAGAAACCGCTTTGGTCGCATTGACCGATGATCTTTGGAGAGCCAGAGATGGAGGACATCCCTCCATCCTGGTTCTCCTTGACCTCTCAGCGGCTTTCGATACCATCGACCATGGTATCCTTCTGCGACGACTGCGGGAGGTGGGAGTGGGAGGCACCGTGTTGCGGTGGTTCTCCTCCTACCTCTCGGACAGGTCGCAGTCGGTGTTAGTGGGGGGGCAGAGATCGACCCCTAGGCCCCTAATATATGGGGTGCCTCAGGGTTCGGTCTTATCCCCCCTACTATTCAACATCTACATGAAACCGCTGGGAGAGATCATCCGCAGGCACGGGATAAGATACCATCAATATGCGGACGATACCCAGTTGTATCTGTCCGCCCCGTGCCAACTCAATGAAGCGGCAGACGTGATGAGCCGAGGCCTTGAGGCCGTTATGGACTGGATGAGGGCTAACAAGCTTGTACTCAACCCAGAAAAGACCGAGTGGCTGTTGTGCTTCCCTCCCAAAGATTCGACCAATATTCCATCACTCAGGCTGGGGGGTCAAATTTTACACCCCTCAGAGAGGGTTCGCAACTTGGGAGTCCTCCTGGATCCACAGCTATCCTTTGACCACCATCTGACGGCTGTGACCAGGGGGGCATTCGCCCAGGTTCGCCTGGTGCGCCAGTTGCGACCCTACCTGAATCGGGAGGCTCTCACAACAGTCACTCGGGCCCTTGTGACCTCTAGGCTGGAATACTGCAATATGCTCTACATGGGGCTGCCCTTGAAGAGCATCCGGCGACTTCAGCTAGTCCAGAACGCGGCCGCGCGAGTGATCGTGGGTGCACCTCGGTTCACCCACATAACACCTATCCTCCGCGAGCTGCGCTGGCTACCTGTCGATCTCCGGGTGCGCTTCAAGGTGCTACTAGTCACCCATAAAGCCCTTCATGGTAGTGGATCTGCGTACTTGAGAGACCGCCTTCTGCCAATTACCTCCCTGCGACCAATTAGATCTCATAGATTGGGCCTCCTCCGAATTCCATCTGCCAGCCAATGCCGGCTGGCAACTACAAGGAGGAGGGCCTTCTCAGTAGTAGCTCCGACCCTTTGGAACGAGCTCCCCGTGGAGATTCGTACTCTCACCACCGTCCAGGCCTTCCGCATAGCCCTTAAGATCTGGCTAGCCCGTCAGGCCTGGGGACAAAGATAGTCGCCCCTCCCGAATGATGAATGAATGTTGCTCATTATTTTTACTTATGTGTGTCTATGTCATTGTTTGTATCCCCCTCCCCTGATTTTATGTGAGCCGCCCTGAGTCCCCTCAGGGAAAAGGGCGGCCTATAAATGTTAATAAACTAAACTAAACTAAACATTTAAAAACAACCAACAGACACACGATTCGAGAGGGGAAGGGAACTCATCGACCCCAGGCCTGCCGACACAGCCAGGTTTTAACGGCTTTTCGGAAGGCCTGGAGAGAGGTGAGGGTCCGAATCTCTGCGGGGAGTTCGTTTCAAAGGGCCGGAGCCGCCACAGAGAAGGCCCTACCCCGGGTAGTGGCCAGATGACATTGGCTGGTAGACGGAACCCGGAGGAGGCCTACTCTGTGTGATCTAATGGGTCTTTGGGAAGTAATTGGCAGCAGGCGGTCTCTCAAGTACCCAGGTCCAATACCATGAAGGGCTTTATAAGTGACGACTAGCACCTTGAAGGGTATCCGGAGACCAATAGGCAACCAGTGCAGCTCGCGGAGGATAGGTGTAACGTGGGTGTACCAAGGTGCACCCACAATCGCTCGTGCGGCTGCATTCTGGACGAGCTGAAGTCTCTGAATGCTCTTCAAGGGCTGCTCCATGTAGAGCGCATTGCAGTAGTCCAGTCTTGAGGTCATGAGGGCATGAGTGACTGTTGCGAGTGCCTCCCGGTTCAGGTAGGGACGCAATTTTGATGAAAACAGCAACGATTGGCTGCCCTGAGACAATGCAGTCAGTTAATTATAGCTTGCTCCTATTCATGTTTCCTCGGTCTACATCTGAGTTGTGCACCAACTACTGAAAAGAGGGTTGCGATCTTAATTAGTTAACTAGACCAAACCGGAGGTAATCAGGTTTAGAAGTTAGAAGCAAGAATAACTCCATGGATTTTAAAACATCATAACATTATACCAGGCTAAAGAAGAGGAAAAAGTACAATAAATGCATCACTGTAAAGAAAAGAAAATGGGTCTGGAAATTTCATCCTAAAAAATGGCAAAAAACCAATTGCAAAAAAGTCCTCAAAATAAAAATTCAAAAAGCTGACAATCATTGCCTGTCATCCATCCATCACTACAAATCAAATATAGAATGTTTCTTCTTATGCGTTATAAGCAGACGTGGGTTCTTACTGGTTCGGCCCGGTAGGGGTATGCTGGCCTGGCAGGGGTGGGTTTCTCGCCCCGTTCCAACTGGTTCGGTTGGAACCGGGCCGGTGGCGTCCTCGTGCATGCGCGCAGTGCACACATGTGTACTAGCGTCTGCGCGACGCTCCAGCTGCTCCTGGAGGATCGCGCAGGCGCTGTATGCGTCCTGCGCATGCATGGAAGCGCAGAACTCGTCAAAACCGGGTAAGGACCGCGGGCGGGCGGGCGCACCCTTCGCCGTTCCCAGAAGTTACTTACTTCCAAGTTCGCCGACCAACCGGTTCGCAGGGACCGCCGCGAACCGGTTGAAACCCACCCCTGCGGCCTGGGTCCCAGAACCAGTCACCACAGTCGCCACCGCCATCTTGTTTTTGAGTTCTGTGCATGCGCAGAACAATTTCTATTGAACTGCACATGCGCACGAAGCACGCCCACGAGCAAACCGGTAGTAACGCCAGCTAGAACCCACCCCTGATTATAACTCCTATATGAAATATCAACATAAAATGTATGTACGTTGTATTTTATTACTATGTTGCTCGCATGGAAGAGTAATTAAAATGTTGGACTGGAACCTGGCAGACCCAGATTCAAATCCACCCACAGATCATTTGACATGCTACGAAGCCTCTCTCTCTCTCTCTCTCTCTCTCAGCTCAGCCCGCCTCACAGGGTTGTTTTTAATGACTTTTATTGTTTTATCAAAATATATCACTGGGTTTATGGAGATTCTCAGTCATCCAAGTTACGGTTGTCCGAAAGGTGCTTTTTTGGCTCTGACTGGATGGTGGGGAAATGATTCAGAGCTGAAGAAGCAAGTCCAGTTGCCTCTTGAAAAAGCACACACATTAAAGAAAAATACAATAACCTGTTGGTCTGTCCAAAACTAGGTAAAACATTCTGCTCGTCAGCACAAACCAGAAAAAGAGGAATTGTAATGTATATAAAAGAATGGTTGAACCCCAAATTAATATATGCAGACAAAGACGGTAGGGTATTAATGGTGGAGATAATTAATGGTGGGAAAAAATTTTTACTAGTTGGAATCTATGCCCCAAATCAAAAACAAGAGAGATTTTATATTAATCTATATAAGAGGATAAATGAAATAGAGTGGCAAAATATATGTATTCTAGGGGATTTCAACGCTATAGCAGACGGTAAGATGGACTATAAGGGTACTCACAAGAAAAGCACAAGAAGGAAACTACTGTCTGCCTATGTAAATATGGTGAAGGATTTAGATCTTTATGATGTCTGGCGAGCAATGAATGACAAGATGCAACAGTACACGTTTTACTCCCATCCACATAATTCATGGTCCCGTATCGACATGGTTTGGTCAAACTCGGAGCTACTCATGGATACTGTAAATATTGAAATAATAACCAACAAGTGGGCCGATCATCACCCAGTCTTATGGCAATGGAAAGGGAAGGCAAGGATAAAAGCTAGGTGGACATTAAACCAGAACATACTACAAGAGAAACAATTTGTACAACAAATAGAAAAGGAATTGGGCTACTTCTTTAAAGAAAACAGTAAAGAGCAGACCTCAATACAAAATGTTTGGGACACGATGAAGGCAGTTGTGAGGGGAATATCCATAGCCTATATAATAAGAAGAAACAAAATATACAGGGAAAAACTTAATACACTGAACAAAGAATTAAGAGAGACGGAACTGCTGACCCAGAAAGAGCCAGAAAATAGTAGACACAGGGAAAAAGGAGAGTTAATTAAACACCAAATAAATTTGATCTCTCAAGAGGAAATAGCACAAAACATTAAGAGAATGAAGCAGAATTATTTTGAACATGCAAATAAAACTGGGAGATGGTTGGCCCACAAAATAAGAAAGGAGAAGGTCAAAAGAATTATTAAACAACTGTATGACGAGGAGGGGAATTTGAAACAAGAAATAGGAGAAAAGAAAAAGATAGTACAGAACTATTATAGGAAACTATATAAACAAGACGAAATTAATGAACAAGACATTAGAAAATACCTTATAAAGCAGAAGCTTCCAGTCTTGTCGGAGGAGATGAGAGAGATGCTCGATAAAGAAATCACACAAGAAGAACTGAAAAAGGCCATTCAAAAACAAAAAAACAATAAAACACCTGGGCCGGATGGGCTTCCGTCGGAAATATATAAAAAACTTCAAAATACCATAGAAGACAAACTATTAGAACTATGTAATGAGGCATTACAAAACGGTAGGGTCCCAAAATCATGGGGGGAAGCTTACATCACCCTAATACCAAAGGAAGAGGCGGACAGTAGCAAGGTCCAAAATTATAGACCCATATCCCTGTTAAATGCAGATTACAAAATCTTTGTATCAATATTGGCGGAAAGACTAAAAATAATATTAAATCAGAGTATATACTCGGATCAAAACGGCTTTCTCCCAAAAAGACATATTAGAAACAATACAAGAATAATAATTGATACCCTGGAATTCTATCAAACAAGATCCGAGAAACAACTCGCATTAATCTTTGTCGACGCTCAGAAAGCCTTTGATAACCTAGATTGGAACTTTCTAACCACTCAACTAAAAATGATGAAATTTGGCGATAAATTTATTAGGATTATAGAATCTATATATTCACGGCAATCTGCAAATATTATAGTCAATGGGGAACTAACGGAGAGGATACAAATTGGAAAGGGTGTTAGACAAGGGTGCCCGCTCTCCCCACTACTATTTATTACGTCACTAGAGGTCCTTTTAAATCGGATAAGATCAAATCAGGAAATTAGGGGCTTGACCATAAAAAGAGAACAATATAAAGTACAGGCCTTCGCGGATGACATGGTCTTTATCGTAGAAGACCCCTTACTTTCAGGACCGAATTTGATGAAGGACATTGAGAACTTTGGGTGTGTGGCCGGTTTAAAAATAAACAAGGAAAAAACAAAAATGATTATAAAAAACTTCCCCAAAAACCAGATTGGAGAACTAGAGGAAACAATGGAATTAAAGGTAACTAAAAAAATTAAGTATTTAGGGATCTGGCTGTCTGCGAAATGCTCTTCCATAAAAGAAGACAACTATGATAAGTTGTTACAGAATACCCAAAAGGACTTAAAAACCTGGTCAAAACTACAACTATCACTGATGGGAAGAGTCGCAGTAATTAAAATGAATGTTCTGCCAAAAATCCTCTACCTATTTCAAACGGCACCGGTCAAGCTAGGGGAAAAATTTTATAATGATTTGGACAAAATGATTCGAAACTTTATATGGAATGGTAAAAAGCCCAGAATAAAATATATGCACCTGCAGGATAAAAGAACTCAAGGGGGAATGGGATTACCGGAATGGAAAACATATCATCAAGCAGCAACAACTATGTGGATAAAAGAATGGGTAATGTTAGCTAATAAAAGAATCTTAACAATAGAGGGCCACGACCTGCAATACGGGTGGCATAACTACCTATGGTGCGAGGGAAATAAAATTCACAATTATTTTAGTAGTCACCATTTAAGGGGGGTATTGATTAAGGACTGGCTCGAAATTAGAAGGAGATACTACACGCAACTACCTAAATGGATATCTCCGACGGAAGCCCTGATATACCCGAATTTGATAAACTTGGATAAAATTGTTACCTACCAACAGTTGCTAGACGACCAAAACAAACTAAATCCCAGGGAAAATTTGGCTGATAAGGGAATAAACATTGATTGGTGGCCATATCTCCAAATTCAAAACAAACACAAATTCGATCTAGCACAACCTGGCTTCCAGAACAAGAACCAGGAATTAGATAAAATTTTAATTGGACCAGATGAGAAATTAATTTCAAAAATATACAACTGCTTACTGATTCGAAAAACGGAAGCAGAAAGGGTAAAAGAAGTCATGGTAACCTGGGCCCAAAACATTGGCCACACAATAGACCAAGACGACTGGGAAAGAGTCTGGGAATGGAACCTAAAACTGACAAAGTCGACGGCCTATAAAGAAAATATATATAAAATGTTCTACCGCTGGCATCTTCCACCGACAAGACTGGCGAAAATGTCTTCAAAAGTTTCGGCCATATGCTGGAAATGTAAAACGGTGCTGGGCACGTACTACCATATGTGGTGGACGTGTCCGGTAGCCAAAGCATATTGGAAGCAAATACTAGGATGGCTGAATGGAATCCTGTCAATTAAACTATGCCTTAAGCCGGAAACTTTCTTATTAGGAATAATAGATCAAAAAATTTGCAAATCTGACCAATACCTCCTAGTCCATATTCTGACAGCGTCAAGGATTGTTTACGCACAGTGCTGGAAGAGTGAAAATGCCCCCACCAACACTATGGTGATGAATAAAATTTTAGAACTAGCAGAAATGAACAGACTGACGATGCGAATTAATGACAAAGAAGACACAGACTTTTATACAGTCTGGGAGAAGCTATACAAATGGCTTGATGAGTCAGTGAAGACCTAGACATAAAAAGAGATAGCTGACTAACCTAATACGATTAAACTAATAACTCAAATGAACAATATACAACAACTGAGAGATAAACGAAAGGAGAAATGTATCAGGGGCGAGAACCCACCGTCGAGCAATTTTGTTACGCTACAATGTTGGGAAAACTTTAAAAAGCTGATAGGAAATCCGCTATAATTACCTGCATAAAATTAGCGATCAAACTTCATTTTAGATGAGGCGAGAGGACTTATAATCCTTGCCTCTTCAAGCAAGGAAAGGGAAAGAAAACCAGGTTGTCCTCAGTAGAGGAAAACATGCAAATGTAATAAAGGTTAGAAGGGAGGGAGGGAGGGCAGTAGGGAAGTCAGGATGGAGAGGAGAAAGGAGAGGAATAGGAAAGGCAGAAGAAGGGGGAAAGGATAAAGAGGAGGAAGAGAAAGAAGAGAAGGGAAAGAAGGTGGGAAGAAAGAAGGAGAGGAGAAAGAGGAAAAACTGGGGAAGGAAGGAGGGAGGGAAGAGAAGAGGGTAGTAAAGAGGGAAAGAGGGAGGGAAAGAAAGAGAGAAGGAGAGTTGAAAGGAAGGAGGGAAGGAGGGAGGAAAGGAGGGAGATTAAAAGGAAGGAGGAGGGAAAGAGGCAGGGAAGGAGGAAAGGTATGTGAGAAGGAGGGGGGGACCGAGGGAGAGAAAGGACGGGGAAGGAAAGGAGGAAAGGAGAAAAGAAAGGAGGGAAGGCAGGGGAGAAGGAAGTAAGGGGGGGAGGGAAGAAAAGAGGGAGGGAAAGATACCTAACCTTTGATGTTTATAATGATTTGATAATATGGGAATACCTCGAAATGTAGTTATATTGTTTGTTACAAGTTATGGATGTTGTATTTTCTTTTTACCAATAAAATCTTAAAAAAAAAAAAAAAAAAAAAAAGCACCTTTGGGATATTACAGGATTTTTATTCTGTGGAAAAATTGGAGGAGGGAATCATGAAGTAAATGAAGCACGTACTAGCATCACAGTGAATGACAATTCTCCACCTTTGCCATATTCAAAAAAAAAAAAAAAAAGCTAACCAGGATCTGGCTTGCTTAAACCTTGGATGGGAGACCACCAGTAAACCCTGGGGCTGTAGGCTGAAGTATGAAGTTGTCAATACTGCTTGGAGAAAAATAGAAAATTGCTCCTATAACATTGTCGATAAATAGCAATAGCAATAGCAGTTAGACTTATATACCGCTTCATAGGGCTTTCAGCCCTCTCTAAGCGTTTTACAGAGTCAGCATATCGCCCCCACAGTCTGGGTCCTCATTTCACCCACCTCGGAAGGATGGAAGGCTGAGTCAACCTTGAGCCGGTGAGATTAGAACCGCTGAACTGCAGATAACAGTCAGCTGAAGTGGCCTGCAGTACTGCACCCTAACCACTGCGCCACCTCGGCTCATAAAACTCCATGGCCATGCCTATATTTTCAACCAGCTTAATTTTTATTGTCATTGGCTTCTAATAATGATCGGGGGGTAAAGTCACCCGTGTTTTTCAAACTTGGCAACTTTTAAGATGAGGGGATTTCAATTCCCAGTTTTCTGAAACACTATCACAAGTGTCTTTTTTGATTCTTAGTCTTATCATCAGTAATGATTAATGATCATGGTTTATTAATGAACTATAATGTAACTGTTGCTTGTATCCTTAAGATTCATATTGATAGTTTCCTGATTGCTTATTTGTACCCTATGACTATCATTAAGTGTTGTACCTTATGATTCTTGACAAATGTATCTTGTCTTTTTATGTACACTGAAAGCATATGTACCAAAGACAAATTCCTTGCGTGTCCAATCACACTTGGCCAATAAAGAATTCTATTCTATTCTATTAATGAGCACAAATTAATATATTATTAATTGAAAAGCCATAGATGGAGAGATAGAGACAGGTAGACAGATAGATAAACAGACAGAGATAGGAAGGAAGGAAGCCAGCAGGGATGAGCTTTCATATTGAGGTCATTCAATGATCGAAAGCAACCTCTCAAATTTGCAGACGACACTAAACTGTCAGGAATAGCCAATTCCCCAGAAGACAAGCTCAGGATCCAAAAAAGATCTTGACAGACTTGAACAATGGGTCCATTCCAACAAAGTGAAATTTAAGGTGGAGAAAAGCAAGGTTGCACACCTGGGCAGGGAAAACCAAAAACACAACTTCAGATTAGGTGAAATCTGGTTTCAAAACAGTACCTGTGAGAGGGACCTTGGAGTCCTACTGGAGGATCACGTAAATATAGCAGTGTGCGGTGGAAGCCAAAAAAGCTAATACAATCCTTGGTTGTATAAACAAGCAAAGAACCAAAATCATGTGAAGTATTAACACCGCTTTTATAAATCCTTAGTAAGACCCCACCTGGAATACTGTATCCAGTTTTGGTCACCACATTACAGTGGTGGGTTTCAAATTTTTTTAGAACCGCTTCTGTAGGTGTGGCCTGCTTTGTGGGAGTGGCTTGCCAGCCATGTGACCAGGTGGGAGTGGCTTGGTAATCATGTGACTGGATGGGCGTGGCCAACTTGTAAAATGTGGTGAAACTAACTTAACAATGCTCTTGCTTAGCAACCAAAATGTTGGCTCAGAAACTCTGGCATTTGAAGCACGCAAGTCTTAAAGCTGTCAAGTTACAAGACCCTTGCACCCCTAACCCTTTAGGAAAAAAACCCCAGGGGTGTTCAAACTTGACAGCTTTAAGGCTAGTCAAGAGAAAAGTGTTGTGGCCTGCCAGCAGCCAGCGGAGCTGGTGGCAGACTCAGACAGTGAGGAGATTGGGGAGGAAGATGGGCCTGCACTGGAGCCTGGGGAAACCTCTGATGAGCGCTCTGTCTTGGAGGGAGAGATGGGGCCAGGGCTGTCCAACAGTTATCAGCTGCCTTCGGAGTCGGAGATCAGTGGGGCAGAAGAACAGCTGGAGCCTGTTCCTGATGTGCACATGCACAGAGCTGCCAGGAGAAGGGAACAGTTAAGGAACAAGGGTCGACTCAGGAGTAAAGGCAGAGATGGACGATGAATGGCCTCTCCCATAGGGAGGAGTGAAAGGGGAGTGGAGTTTGCAGGAGACTATTAGTTCAATTAATTAGTGTGAAGATTTGTTCCTGACTCTCAGAAACTCCTTGCCAATTATTTTGTTATACGGGTGTTGCAAAGATATCGGCCTGGCAGCTCTCCAAGCCTGATAAGTTCTGTGGTTACAAATTCACCCTTGAAAGACTGTTTGCCGGGACTTTGCTGGATGTGAAAGAGAGGAATTCACATTAGCGTAATAAAAAGGGGGGGGGGGTGTCGAGAAAAGGAGTCTGCTTTGTGATTTTGTGAAGCCGAAGTCACAACAAAAAGGACATGATAACAGTGTTCCAGTATTTGAGGAGCTGCTACCCCCCCAAAAAAGGGGGGGTGTTCCAACTTATTTTTCAAAGCACCAGAAGGCAGGATAAGAAACAATGGATGGAAACTAATCCATTGGAGAGAAGCAACCTGAAACTAAGGAGAAACTTCCTAACAGGGAAGACAATTAACCAGTGGAACTCATCACTGGAGCTTTTTAAGAAGAGACTAGATAGTCACATCTGAAATATTATAAGTTCTCCTATAATGAGCAGGGGGCTGGACTAGAAGACCTCCAAGGTCCCTTTCCAGCTCCATTCTGATTCTCTGATTTAAAGGGAAACCTGCCCCTCCCACACACTTTTAAAGTGACCGTTTCAAACAAAACATTCAAATCGGTTGGGGGCTTCACCTTGGCCTCCGAGAGGGACGCATTAGCCAGAAGGCGACAGGAAGGAAGAACGGCGCTTAGGTTTCCCCCCCCCTCACCTGACCCCCCCCCCCCGCGTCTCACTTACCTGCGCGAACCTCCAACGATTCCAGGTATGAAGAGGGAAGCCGCTTCACTTCCGGGAAAGACGAAAGAAAAGAAACGTCACTTCGCGACCACCAATGGGAGAGGAGGAGGCGCGTGACGCAAGGGAAAGGCTCCGCCCTGACGCGGCTCCTGCGGGGAGCAACATGACAGGCGAGGCAGAGCGGCCTCGGGTCGCGCGTGCGCTCAGAGCGATGCGCTTTTGCAGCCACTAAGTCCTTTAAAGCAGGGATCTCGAAACTTAGCCACTTGAAGCCACTTGAAGACTTGTGGACTTCAACTCCCAGAATTCCTCAGCCAGCAAAGTCCACAAGTCTTCAAGCTTTGCTGGCTGAGGAATTCTGGGAGTTGAAGTCCACAAGTCTTCAAGCTTTGCTGGCTGAGGAATTCTGGGAGTTGAAGTCCACAAGTCTTCAAGCTTTGCTGGCTGAGGAATTCTGGGAGTTGAAGTCCACAAGTCTTCAAGTTTTGCTGGCTGAGGAATTCTGGGAGTTGAAGTCCACAAGTCTTCAAGCTTTGCTGGCTGAGGAATTCTGGGAGTTGAAGTCTACAAGTCTTCAAGTGGCCAAGCTAGGAGACCCCTGGCCTTAAGGGACAACTATACACACACAACACACATATGTGTGTTGTGTGTGTGTCTCACATTTTTTCCTTAAAGCCAGCAACTTCTCAGGGGCGTGTGTGTGTGTGTGTGTGTGTGTGTGTGTGTGTGTGTGTTCCACAGTTTTTTTTTCTTACCTCTTGCCAGCAATGCCGCCGCCTTTTCCTATCTCAATAGTTATCTCAATATTTTTTTTACTGGAGTATTGCAAGGGGCGAAAAAAGAAAAATTCAAAAATTCCGGAGAAACAAGAGATGCAGGCCATGTTGCTGATGAAAGATTCACAGGCGATTAAGAGTCTGTCTGTCTGTCTGTCTGTCTGTCCCTCCCTCCCTCCCTCCCTCTCTCTCTCTCACACACACACACACCTTGGTATTTTTCCTGCAATGTTTGGAGAGTGAAATAATGGCAGAAGAGGCTTGGAATTTAGATTTGCTGCAGACAAAGCTTGTGCAGTTCTCTCCACCCTCGAAATACAAATTTATATACAACTTGTAATGCAAATTTGACATTGTGTTGTCCACATTACATTGATCAAGCCATCTTTTACGTGTTAGAGCCAATTTTGAGCACTGTGCTTTTTAGATGAAAAGTGGAAAAGGTTAAGACACTAGACAGTGTTTCTCAACCTTGGCAACTTTAAGATGTCTAGACTTCAAGTCCCAAAATTCCCCAGCAAGCCACTTCGGTTTTAAGAACATCCAAGAAGAAACACAATGTATTAGTGAGTGTGCAACTAGCAAGATGATTTCATCAGGTGGAAATGCCCAGTTCTGAAGCATCTTTCTAGTGTAGGACTGTATTTTTACACTCTTCCAGTCCTGAAAATGTGTAGCACACCTACATGATGGATTAAGTTATAGGGAAGCAGATCTTGAATGTTTAAGGAGTAGAATTAACAGCACTTGCAGCCCTTCCAATTCTTGAAATTCCAGTATGTGGATTACATTTTTAAAAAGATGATGCCATAAGGACATCACTGTACCTATTGCCCAAATGTGATACTCCATTTGCTTTTTAGACTGCTGTGAGGGCTACTCTCATCTTTAAGGATTGCATGAGGAAATCCAGAAATACAACAAAATGTTCCCAGGGTAGACAATGCGGAAGACCATTGTTATTTCGAGAGGTTTTGTTGCAGAAAATGACAGGCTTTAGACTTCTCAGGATATAGGAAAGGTTTATTTGGCAGCCAGGTTCAGAAAGCTAGCCCATGGCTTAGCATTGCAAGTTCTGAACAACCTTCATTATCGAAGCACGCATTCTTATACATTCTCAAAGGCAGCGTAACACGGAAACACTTAACACATTTCTTAGTGGTTACCTTGAGGAGAAAGCCTTATAAGGAGATGAGGGTCTTCTTTTGTTACAGGTATGGACTACGTGTCATTAATGAACTTTATCTGAACCTTATGGTTTAGACTTTTGACATAGGGACTGTTGAAAGAAATGTCCTTCTGGGTTCAGCTCCAAGTCGGGAAGAAGACACTGAAGACATGGAGGCTGCTTGGAAAGATGGTTTATTGTTGGACAGGACCACATGGCTTGAGCCCTGAACAGAAAAGGTGATCACATGATTCAATGTTGATGGAGAAGAAGAGAAGAGCTGAGGGAGGGGCTTGCTAGGCTTTTTATACCCCATTTAGTCCCACCTCTCTGTTTCCTGTTCCTGTGTAAGAAATGTATTCTGATTGGTTGTCAGACTCCCATGGTGCCATGCAGGGGGCTACTCTCTAGGCTGTTTTGAATCCATAGATGAGTTCTCAGATGCCATGTGGAGAGTTCAGTAATATCCCTTCCCCCTACAGCTGCAGTGGAGAAGTCTTTATTATGTAAAGTGGGCTAGCCTGGCCTTCTCAATGGCCTATTGACGAAGTGTGGATGGGCAGGAAGTTACAGGCAACTATTCTGTCTTTTAAAGCATGTTACTTTCTTTTCACATCCAGAGAAATATTCTGTCTTTTCAATATTTCCTAGGATATTTCATTTTTCTGGGAGAGGGCTGGATGATAACTTCCCACAGGACGTGGGCTAGAACATCTTGTGGTTAGAGGCTGAAGACATTTCTTTTAAGCAAGCTTCTAACGATCCTTTTTATGCCACATCTTCATTCTTATATTTTTTTAATCCATCTTTTATTCTACTTTATTTTAGTGATACGTTTTGATTTCTCCTTTAAGTTGGGAAAAATCTAGAACTTTAGAGCTCCTTCTGAGCCAGCCTGCTTGGGTTTTTTTTTTCCACCCTTGTTTATTAAATAAAAGAGAAGAGGGAGAGATATTCTCATAGCTTCACAGCTTTTCCCGCTGTGAACGTCTCTGACTTTTGATTCCCCTCCCAAGATTACGAGTCAGACAGTCAAGGTTAGGTCTTGTACTCTGCTGACTGCATCAAGGCTCTGAAGGCCTGGTCCCAAGGTTTGATTAAAAAAAAAAACTTTGGGGTTATTTGTTGGTAGCTTCTGCGCAGATCAGCATTGGGCATTGTGGAAACTGGCCGTCTCTGCAGCACCTCTGCTCTCGTCATTAAGGAGCTCCTGTCAGTCTGTAAGACATTTGGTTATCATCTTACTTGGTATGTATGTCTTTTATGCTATGCTTTTACATCTCTTTGCTTATGTTGTCCCCAAAACTGGGCTCTTGTTTGGTGTCGAAGCTGATAAGTCACCGGACACAAGGTGTGATCCAGAATTATACTTTTATTTTGGTACCAAGATACAAGGAGCCCAGTTTGAAAAGCTAACCAAGGGCCAAGATTAGGATTTTACAGCTGTTTTTATAGTCAAAGGATGGCCGCATTCAATCCTCTGTCCTTCCCCTAATAATGCATGCATAATAGATAATTTTTTTAAATTAACAAACATGTAAGATACACACATACAAAAGTTAGATGTACACCACATTTATACAATACAGTATGAACAGGAACTTCCTGTTTTTTATAATAGCAATCATCAATCGATACCGCTCACCTTATATTATTTCCCCTTCTATTGTATTTCATTTGGATTTCACCATTCTTAACCCTCGTATTTTACTCATAACTATTATTTTTGAGTTTTGTTATACTCTTTCATTGATTTTAGTTTCTTTCCTCCATCCACTTATACCATTTATCCCATATCTGGTAGAATTCTGATTCTTCCCTTCCCTGGATTATCCATTTCAGCACAGTCCATAATCTTTCTTATTATTTCATCTTCGCTTGGGATTAATTTGTTTTTCCATTTCTGGGCAAAGGCAATCCTTGCGGCCGTAATTATATGTAGCATTAAATACTGGATTTCTTTTTTGTATTTCACCAACATAATTCCTAATAAAAAAACTTCAGGTTTCCATTCTATTTTAGCCCGTTATTGCTCCAGCGAATTTTTGATTCTTTTCCAAAAACTTTTTGCCTCCTCCTCACAGGTCCACCATAAATGATAATATGTTCCGTGTATTGATTCGCATTTCCAGCATTTTGGGGAGGTGTTTGTTAAAATTTTAGCTAACCTTGTTGGTGCCAGGTGCCATCTGTAAAACATTTTGTACTGGTTTTCCTTGTATGCAACTGAAAGTGTCCTTTTTAAATTTATTCCCCAAAATTTAATAGATAATATTGATTGGTTATTTGGATTTCAGCCCCCCCCCCCCCCAACCCTTACGCTTGTTATGTTAAATAGCTAAGTGCCACGTCACCTGTTTTTCACCCCAGGTCATGGGTATCTTGCCAAGTGTGCCAGCTATGTGGGTTTTGGGGGTTTTGTTATAAGTGAGCTATTCTTGTTCCTAATATCCTGGCTAGTGGTTTTAAGGTGCTAACTTCTGTCTTGCTGTTAATGTGCATCCCCCCCCTTCCTATTGCAGAGCAGAATAAAAGAAGGAACAGTTTTTATCTGCGGCAGCGACCCCGCAACCCCCCCTCCCTCCACAGAGAAAAGTAAAAGCAGTTTAAAACTTTTGTCTGAGGCAGCAACACCCCCCCTTCCACTCCCCCCCCCCGCTTCCTTCTGCAGTGAGAGAGACAGGAAAGGAGCCAAGCTCTTAATTGTCAAGGCAAAGAAATGAAGATAAGAGAAAATGTTTTGTCAGAATTCATATTCCGCACTCTCACGTCCATTCCATCCATATCTGGGTCCTATCTCAACCAGTCACCTATCCTCTGATCCACAGGACTTCATCTTCATCATTCCATCATCTGATCCTTCACTTGAGCAAATGATAACGCTTATAATCCCTTGTTTTCTGCTATACCTATTGTTTCTGGATCCGAGAGGACCAATTGCCCTTTGATTTGATCAGTGCCTTTGATACATTGCAAAACATTATTGACAACAAAGATGGGATCCAGCGACAATACGCTGATAGTGGGGAAGAAAATCTTCCGAACAAGGGTGGTGTGGCCAGAATTATATTCCTAGTGGGCCCAGCACAAACATCTGGAGGCCAATGGCTCAAATATTAAACGGGGTGATCCGACTGGTGTCATGCCAGCATGAGTTGGCACAATTTGAAGATTTAATTCCTGATGGAGGGCTTAAATGAATGCAGTTTCTGGGAAAGAGAGAGAGAGAGAAAGGAGTAAGAGTTAGTAGGTGGACTAAGGTGGATCTTTCTCACTGTGTTCCATAATGTCTGGGAGCAATTAGTAGCCACTCAGAGAAAGGTAAAGCCACAAGCCAAAGAAGTGATTATTTTGGAAAAAAATCAGTTGGCTTTTATCAAAGAGAGATGCAACCTAGAATTTTTATTTATTTTTTAATAACATTTTTTTTTTTCATTTTCATACAAATAACCACATGTATACCATTACATAACCAACACTATTTTGTATTATTAAATATTATGTCAATTGGTCTTACCATCAACCTCCAAGAACTATCATCGGCTCTTCTGCTCTCCATACACCATATTTATACCCTATCCATCACTTTCTTTTCCGTCTTTCCACCTCCCTACCTCCTTTCTTCCCTCTGTCATCCTTCTCTTCTCTACTTCCCCTTCCCCTCTCCTTCTCTCTCCTCTTTCCACTCCTTCTTTCTCTCTTCCTCTTTTCCCTCTGTTCCTTCTCTCCTAACCCTCTCTTCTTCCTCTAGCCTTTCTCCTCTCTTCCACACTCTTCATCTCATTTACATGGTGTATTTCAGCAGGAGATGCAATCTCTAGAATTAAGGAGAAATTTCTAGACAGTTATAACAACTAATCAGTGGAACACCAGAAGCTGTGAGTGTTCTAATACTGGAGGTATTTAAGCCGTGTTTCTCCAATCTTAACAACTTTAAGACACAGCTCAACATTTACTCTTAAGGGCGTGCCTGGAAGGCAGTCTAGGGAGATCAGTTTGCCCAAGGCTATTTTGAGTGGGAGGGCTTTGATTAATTTCTTGATTAATAAAAACACACAACTTGCACACACAACTTGGTCAGGGCTGACTGAGTCAGTGGTCTCCAACCTTAAGACTTGTAGATTTCAACTCCCAGAATTCCCCAGCCAGCCATGGGGAATTCCAGGAGTTGAAGTCCGCTGATGAAAGAAATGTCCTTCTGGGTTCGGCTCCAAGTGGGGAAAAAGACACTGGATACATGGAGGCTGCTTGGAAAGATGGTTTTAATGGTGGACAAGATCACATGGCTTGAACAGAAAAGGTAAATCACATGCTTCAATATTGGTGGAGAAGAGGAGAGGAGAGAAGCCGAGTCCCTGGTTTTATGCCCTCATTGCCCTTTGATCTTGATCTTGTATTCTGATTGGTTGTCAGACTCCCATGGGGCCATGCAGGGGCAACTCTCTAGGCTGCGTTTTGAATCCAGATTTGGTTGAGTTCTCAGATGTGGTCAGTTGAGTAAAGGGCCAATATTATCATGCCTTAATCCCATCACTCTGGAGCTGAAGGGGAGAACTCTTTATTATATAAAGTGGACTAGCTCAGGCTTTAATGGCTCATTGACAAAGGGGGATGGGCAGGAAGCTGCAGGAAGCTATTCTGTCTTTTAAAACATGTTTCTTCCTTTTCACATCCAGAGAAATATTCTGGCTTTTCAATATTTCCTAGGATATTTCATTTTTTTCTGGGAGAGGGCTGGGTGATAACTTCCTACAGGTTAGGAAAAATCTAGAACTTTAGAGCTCCTTCTGAGCCAGCCTGCTTGGGGGTTTTTTCCCCACCCTTGTTTATTAAATAAAAGAGAAGAGGGAGGGATATTCTCATAGCTTCGAAGCTTTTCCCGCTGTGTACGTCTCTGACTTTTGATTCCCCTCCCAAGATTACGTGTCAGACAGTCAAGGTTAGGTCTTCTACTCTGCTGACTGCATCAAGGCTCTGAAGTCCTGGTCCCAAGGTTTGATTAAAAAAAACAACAACTTTGGGGTTATTTGTTGGTAGCTTCTGTGCAGATCAGCATTGGGCATTGTGGAAACTGGCCATCTCTGCAGCATCTCTGCTCTCATCAGTAAGGAGCTACTGTCAGTCTGTAAGACATTTGGTTATCATCTTACTTGGTATGTATGTCTTTTTTGCTATGCTTTTGCATCTGTTTGCTTGTGTTGTCCCCAAAACTGGGCTCTTGTTTGGTGTCGAAGCCGATAAGTCACCGGACACAAGGTGTGATCCAGAATTATACTTTTATTTTGGTACCAAGATACAAGGAGCCCAGTTTGAAAAGCTAACCAAGGGCCAAGATTAGGATTTTACAGCTGTTTTTATAGTCAAAGGATGGCCGCATTCAATCCTCTGTCCTTCCCCTAATAATGCATGCATAATAGATAATTTTTTTAAATTAACAAACATGTAAGATACACACACACAAAAGTTAGATGTACACCACATTTATACAATACAGTATGAACAGGAACTTCCTGTTTTTTATAATAGCAATCATCAATCGATACCGCTCACCTTATATTATTTCCCCTTCTATTGTATTTCATTTGGATTTCACCATTCTTAACCCTCTTATTTTACTCATAACTATTATTTTTGAGTTTTGTTATATTCTTTCATTGATTTTAGTTTCTTTCCTCCATCCACCTATACCGTTTATCCCATATCTGGTAGAATTCTCATTCTTCCTTTCCCTGGATTTCTTTGGTTAGTTTATCCATTTCAGCACAGTCCATAATCTTTCTTATTATTTCATCTTCGCTTGGGATTAATTTGTTTTTCCATTTCTGGGCAAAGGCATTCCTTGCGGCCGTAATTATATGTAGTGTTAAATACTGGATTTCTTTTTTGTATTTCACCGACATAATTCCTAAGAAAAAAAACTTCAGGTTTCCAGTCTATTTTAACCCGTTATTGCCTCCAGCCAATTTTTGATCCTTTTACAAAAAATTTTTGCCTCCTCACAGGTCCACCATAAATGATAACATGTTCCGTGTATTAGTTCGCATTTCCAGCATTTGGGGGAGGTATTTGTTAAAATTTTAGCTAACCTTGTTGGTGCCAGGTGCCATCTATAAAACATTTTGTACTGGTTTTCCTTGTATGCAACTGAAAGTGTCATTTTTAAATTTATTCCCCAAAATTTAATAGATAATATTGATTACTTATTTGGATTTCAGCCCCCCCCCCCAAACCCTTACTCTTGTTATGTTAAATAGCTAAGTGTCACATCACCTGTTTTTCACCCCAGGTCATGGGTATCTTGCCAAGTGTGCCAGCTATGTGGGTTTTGGGGTTTTTTCTTATATGCAAGCTATTCTTGTTCCTAATATCCTGGCTAGTGGTTTTAAGGTGCTAACTTCTGTCTTGCTGTTAATGTGCATCCCCCCCCTTCCTATTGCAGAGCAGAATAAAAGAAGGAACAGTTTTTATCTGAGGCAGCGACCCCGCAACCCCCCCTCCCTCCACAGAGAAAAGTGAAAGCAGTTTAAAACTTTTGTCTGAGGCAGCAACACCCCCCCTTCCACTCCCCCCGCTTCCCTCTGCAATGAGAGAAACAGGAAAGGAGCCAAGCTCTTAATTGTCAAGGCAAAGAAATGAAGATAAGAGAAAATGTTTTGTCAGAATTCATATTCCGCACTCTCACGTCCATTCCATCCATATCTGGGTCCTATCTCAACCAGTCACCTATCCTCTGATCCACAGGACTTCATCTTCACCATTCCATCATCTGATCCTTCATTTGATCAAATGATAACGCTTATAATCCCTTGCTTTCTGCTGTGCCTATTGTTTCTGGATCCGAGAGGACCAATTGCCCTTTGATTTGATCAGTGCCTTGATACATTGCAAAACGTTATTGACAACAAAGATGGGATCCAGGGACAATACACTGATAGTGGGGAAGAAAATCTTCCGACAAGGGTAGTGTGGCCAGAATTATATTCCTAGTGGGCCCAGCACAAACATCTGGAGGCCAGTGGCTCAAATATTAAACAGGGTGATCCGACCGGTGTCATGCCAGCATGAGTTGGCACACTTTGAAGATTTAATTCCTGATGCAGGAAATTTTTCTGGGAGAGGGCTGGGTGATAACCTCCTACACCACAAAGTCTTAAAGTTGCCAAGGTTGGAGATCCCTGCTTTAAGCCATTTGTCCGGAATGGTATAGTGTCTCCTGCTTGAGTGGAGTTTGAATTGAATTGAATTGAATTTATTAAATTTCTATGCCGCCCAATCCCAAAGGACTCCGTCCCAAAGGTCCCTTCCAACTCTGTTATTCTGTAGTCTGTGTTCTGGATGAGAGGGATGGAACTCAGGGAGACATACCAGGTTGTCTATCCACGTCACACTTTAGTCCAGTTATGGCTTCACCAGTTAGAAATGGCTAGGGATTGGGTAATATATAGTATGTGCTTCCAATTTCCTACTGGAGATTAGGCAGTGGCTGGAAATTTAGTGTGTAAAAAAAGTGGACGATATTTGTACTTTTTGTACAATTATACAAAGGAATAAAAGAGATGAAGCTTGATATGCTTCTGCTTTGTGAGCTTTAAGATAAAATTCAGTTTGTGCATTTGGTTCTCCTTGCGCTTGCCAAGGTAGCAGATTGTTGTCAATTGTGTGTATTTTTCTTTCCTTCCTTTTTTTTAAAAAAGCCATGGAAAGGAAGGGCTAACAATCTTTTTGTAGAGAGGAGGTTTTGTGTAACGTTTAACGGTACCAGGCTAGAAATTGTAAAGTTCTGGTTTTGCCTTTTTTCATGACATCCAATTTGGTGAAACTGGGTTTTTCTTTGGAAACTGGGAGGCTCTTTGGAAAGATGGTTTAATGGTGGACAGGATCCCATGGCTTGGAGCTCCTGGGTGAAAAGGGAAGAGATGCTGAGAGTCCCTGAGTTTTATGCCCTCTCTGGGCTTTGAACTTCCTGGGGCACAGGAAGAGTATTCTGATTGGTTGCTGTCAGAGGTCATAGCTAGCTTTGTAGGTTGTCTGTGTGCTACATTTGGTTGAAGGTGGGTGGTGCAAGGAAGGGCAATGAAATGGTTCTGCATGAAGGAGGTAGATATTTGTTATGTAGAATAGACGGGCCTAGGCCTCCATGGCCCATTGATAATGTCGGGGGGGGGGGGGGCTACTAAGAGTGAATGTCAGGTTCCAAATAGCATCCAAAAGTAAATTGGAGTGCAAGGCAAAGTATTGCTCAAAGTTCCAATTTATTAAGAGAGCCATGTTGCCACATCTGAGAAAACCCAACTCTGAAAGCTTCCTGGTTTTCCCCACCCAGTTGAAAGTTCAAGATCTTGCCCCCCCCCCCACACACACACTCACAAGTCCATCACATGGTCCAATCTTCCACTGCCATTCTGGCAGCTTCCACCCATCCAGTTCCAGTCAGATGCAGAGGTGCAAAGACAAAGGATGACCTTGGCTTTCTAGAAGGAATTTTGTTTTGGCTACATAGAATCTCACTCCATACAATCCCCCCTCCCATTTTCCCACAATAGAAAATACACAGTAGAACAATAGAAAGCGTGGCAGGCCAAAGATCCAAAAGAAAAGATGGCTGCAGGCCTTACAGTAAGTCTGTTCCCCGCCTAAAAAACCGTGACCCGTCAAAACTGCGGTCCACTAAAGCGCGCCCGATTAAAGCGTGTACCTGACGTCATCAGCAGCACGACGAAAAAAATTAAAAATAAATTAAATTAAAATTAAAATAAAATTAAAGCAAGCCGATTCACATAAAGGTAAGGGTTAGGGTTAGGGTTAGGGTTAGGTTAAGGGTTAGGTTTAGGGTTACGTTAAGCGTTAGGGTTAGGTTTAGGGTTAGGTTAAGGGTTAGCGTTAGGTTTAGCGTTAGGTTAAGGGTTAGGTTTAGGGTTAGGTTTAGGGTTAGGTTAAGGGTTAGGTTTAGGGTTAGGTTTAGGGTTAGGTTTGGGGGGGGTTAGGGTAAGGTTTTTGCTTTAATTTTAAATTTACCGCTCACAGCGCGATGTTTTCGTCGCGCTGTGATGACATCACGTACGCGCTTTCGTTGAGCGCGCTTTAGTCTACCGCGGTTTTGTGGTGGAACCTAAAAAACAGGTTTTTCCATTTCTCATCCAGGGAAATATAATATTCTGCCTTTTTAATATTTCCTAGGATATTTCATTTTTCTAGTAGAGAGGTGGGTGCTAATTTCCTTCATGGAAGGAAGTCTGGGAAGATTCCTGTAAAATACTGTAGGTATCTAAGGAACAATAAAGCAGCTAGTTTAAACTTCTCACAGTGTGAATCTACTGCAGTTGTTCATGCCTGACATTAATCTTCCCAATCTCATTAACATTTATTCCCCAGGAGCAAGGACAGTGACCAGGATGGCGACCTTCTCCCAAGCAGCAGCAGCAACAGCAAACCAAGGTTTAATGGCCGTTGGTCTACAGCATCAGTTTAGACTGCAGAATGAAGTGGGGAATTTGCCACAAAATGTACATCAGCTAATGCTAGGGGTACAAAACATAAACCTCACACCCGCTCCAGCCACTCTAGTGGTGCAACCCGTTTTTCACATAAGCCCGGTGAGTTTGCCAGAAAGATTTGGAGGAAAATCAAAGATGAGAATCTTCATCACTCAATGCGAGTTGTTCATGAGGATCCAGCCGGCTGCGTTTCCGACGGACCGCTCAAAGGTATCCTTCATATTAAGCCTGTTAAAGGCCTCGGCGGCTCAGTGGGCACGTTTAATCATCGAACAGAATGACCCAATCATGGACAACTACCAGGATTTCATGGATAACTTCAGAGATTATTTCAGTGACCCGGTACCAGTTATCCACCGGATCACACAGCTTAACCAGGGTAACCAAGGGATCAGGTGGTACATAGACCAATTCAAATTACTTGCAGTAGGACTGGACTGTGAAACATGGCTGATTTCTAGGTTTAGAGACGGACTGGCCCCGGAAATAGAGGATGAACTGAGACTACAAGGAGCCCCCCAGAGGTTGGACCAGTTATATCAGCGCTGTATCTTTATCGAGACATTTCTGGGAGACGTTCAATGGTTTTTCAGACATCCGGAAGGACCGAGCTCGAGATCTCGATACATAGCCTGTTCCCCACCCTCGGCGGCAGGAACCGAATCGGAAGAAGAGGAGCACACGCCAAGAAGACCGAGAAGGAGATCGACAACAGCTAGGGAAAGGCAGAGGCGCCGGGACCTGGGACTGTGTTTTTACTGTGGAGAATCTGGTCATATGGTAAGAACCTGCCCAACCAAACCTTCCTGATGTGGGGGGGGGGGGGGGAAGACCGTCCCGAAAGCAGAGCACAGGGAGGGGGAAACAACAACAGCCCCCCTTGCTCAGATCGGGCCATTGATTCACCAAATACGTTACGGATGTTTCCCGTTACTTTGTCTTTAAAATATAGGCGGGAAGAACGTCTCATGGCTTTTGTTTGTTTTCCGGACCAATTGCCAATTTTATAGAGTCAGCAATTTATACTTTTGTCAAATTAAAAAAAAAAAGATGAAACTTTGCTTTTAGGTTTTGACAATTAGAATGATGTTGCTATAGACATGGCTTAGAGCAGTGTTTTTCAACCACTGTGCCGTGGCACACTAGTGTGCCGTGACATAGTGTAAGGTGTGCCGTGGGAAAATTACTTTATATATAGTCAATATAGGCACAGAGTTAAATTTTTTTAACATTTTCTAATGGTGGTGTGCCTCGTGATTTTTTTCATGAAAAAAGTGTGCCTTTGCACAAAAAAGGTTGAAAAACACTGACTTAGAGTAGAGTAGAGTAGAGTAGAGTAGAATTAAATAGAATGGAATAGAACAGAATAGAATAGAATAGAATAGAATAGAATAGAATAGAATAGAATTCTTTATTGGCCAAGTGTGATTGGACACAAAAGGAATTTGGAAATATAACGCAAAAGGTTGAGGTTGTAATTTTTTTTTATATTCTACTGGAAAAAGTTGGAAGTCATTACTTTTTCTTTCTTTCTTTCCTTTTTCACCTTTCTTTCTTCTCGTAGCTTAACTTTTATATTTGTATTTTTAATCTTATAATACATTTCTATTTCTATATATATAAACAATGGAGGCTAATTATGACCAATATTTTAAATTTGGCATAGCATCCAATAGCCACATAGCCGAGGTGGCGCAGTGGCTAGGGTGCAGTACTGCAGGTCACTTCAGCTGACTGTTATCTGCAGTTCAGCGGTTCTAATCTCACCGGCTCAGGGTTGACTCAGTCTTCCATCCTTCCGAGGTGGGTGAAATGAGGACCCAGACTGTGGGGGCGATATGCTGACTCTGTAAACCGCTTAGAGAGGGCTGAAAGCCCTATGAAGCGGTATATAAGTCTAACTGCTATTGCTATTGCTAATTATTTTTCGAATGGTTATATTGATGCATCCTTCGCATGTTAACGTGAAATGATTGCATGTAAATGTACAATTTACTATTTGAAAACTGGGGATCATACTAAGCAACATGAAGGGAAGTTAAAATACATTAGGGGTGGAATGTATTTCAAGTTTAAGAACATGGTTTGCTTTCTCCTCCGTATTAAGAAAAGTCTAGAAATTTAAGGGTCGTTTTTAGCTGCCCTGCTTAATTTTTATTTTTTTATGTAAATGTTTAACAATTTCAATACTTTTGAGTCATATACTAGTCAAACCTAGGTGTCAGGTTTTGATAAAAAATTTTTTTTGTAGTTCTGGTAGATTGTGAGAAGTTTCTGTACAGAATTTAGCATTGAGTATGGCAGAAAACTGCCTGTTCTTAAGATATCTCTGCTGTCATTATTAAGGAGATCCTGGCAGTTTGTAAGAGATTTTGGGTATCATATTGTGTGGTATGTATGCGTTTTATGGTATCCTTTTAACTCTGCTTGAACTAATAATAAAGATTAAAATCCCTTTATTGACTGGTGTGTTTATTGTCTCTGGATCAGTGGTGGGTTCTGAATCCCGTCGCAACCGTTATGGGGCTGGGCGTCCACCTTGGAGACACGCTGCGCACGTACGCGCACCCAACGTCCTGCAATGCTCCAGCAGCTCCACGGAGGTTGTGCAGGCGCCGTACGCTGCGTGTGCGTGCACAAATGGCCCAGTTGGCTTAAATACAGGCAAGGAACGGGGGCGGGTGGGCAAGCCTCCAAAACACCGTTCCGGTACGGTGGCCGCTGCTCCCAGCTTGCACGAGTACCCACCACTGCTCTGGATCAAATAGAACCAATTGCTTGGACACTTGATCACTGCCCTGACACTTAACAAAATACCCAGATGTGGAATCGCTACGTATCATTGTACGTTTAAAGATAAATTCAGTTTTTGTAAGACAATTCAAGGACGGATTTTTAGGGCCCCACTAAGAAAATTATACTGTGTTTCCCACAAAATAAGACAGGGTCTTATTTTCTTTTGACCCCCGAAATAAGCTTGGCCTTGTTTTCAGGGAGGTCTCATTATTTTTGAGGTGCAGGAGGCCCCTTAATCTCAGCCCACGGATCATCTGATCCAGAGAGGACCGGAAGTTCTGTCTCAGTTTCTGGCACATTCTGGCCAGGCTTAGTGTCGCTGGACCTCACGCTCTTTTTGCGGGAAGGGGCGCGATAGCGGCAGCGGCCTCCACGAGGCTGTTCCACGTGGATGGCAGGTGCATGTGGGGTGCATGCGCCATGTTTCTTCCCCCCCCCCCAGGAAATGGTGGGGACCACCTGTGCATACGTTTAAATATTTTAGGGGAAGGCTTATTTTAGCACATGCGCTCAAAAGCCCGATTGGGCTTATTATTCAGGGAGGTCTTATTTTTGGGGAAACGGTATCTGGAAAATGGATCCCTTCCTTAGGCTCTTCACATTAGTCACCATAGCTGGCTGTTAACTTTTATGGCTATTTTGAGTTATCGATGTATCACTGTTAAGTGTTAGATCAAAGCTTCAGCAACATCCCTGCAACCTTATTTAATTTAACCAGTGTTCCTGGGAAATTTAAAATGGATTTCCACTCCCAGAATCCCATAACCAGCATTTGAAAAAAACACCGATTTAGACAGCGTTCCAAATAGGGGAAGCATGCCCTGTTTTCAGCTGCGTCTGGGATGCAAAATGCAGCTGACCAATAAAAGGCACCAAAGAGATATTTTTGTTTGAATTACTACAGATTCAGTATCCCTAGCAAGCAATGTCTCTATTAATGGCCACACATATAGTATGTTTATGAGCCTTTGGGATTACAGCTAGCCACCATTCAAGTCTTAATCCCGAAGGACCTTTCATACTGCGGAATGTACCAAAACAAATCTTGCATATTTATTATTAACAATCTTTAGTAGGCCTGTTAATTTTATCTTTTGAACATGCCATTTGCATATGCAAACCAGATTATTTCTGGGAGGACTGGTTTGTGTTTTTTTTTTAAAAAGTGCTTTATTATAAATTTAAGACAGAAAACATAACTCTTACTCTTTCTCTTTTCCCCACAACCACCCTGTAAACTGGACTGTCACCAGTCATCCAGCCAGCTTTCATGTTTAAGGCAGGACTAGAACTCAAGTTTCTTAGTTTCTAGCCCAGTGCCTTAAACCACCTAGTCCTAGACCAAACTTCCTCTCAGAATGTTGCCAAGAAAAAACATGTTTGTATTGTACACACCTGTTCAGAAAATTATCCAATAAGCTCTTCCCTTAGGACAAACAGCTGCCTTGTGCATTCATTGAACAGCAAATTTAAATGATTCAACTCTTTGACAGGTTGGATGTCAATCAATGGGAAGTCCTAATAATGACCTACTAACAGGCTGAACTGCTTGTTCCATCACCTGGTTTTCACGTGAGAAAAATCTTTTAAACCTTTTCTGTCAGCAGGTCTGTTCTAAATAACATTCTTAAGTTGTGCCTCATTGTGGAAACAATTGCTGCTGGATTTTTTTTTAAGGGAAAAAGAGTTTTACAGCCACTGTTTGCAAAACTAACATTTAAATTCAGTTGTTTTATTAATTAAAAGGAGGAATACTCTTATCACTCCTATGGAAAGGCTACTCATTTCTCTTTTTCAGAATTGTGGTACGATAGACCTTGACTTATGACAATTGAGCACAACATTTTTGTTGCTGAGACAGTCCTTGAGTTTTGGCGCATTTTAGGACTTTTCTTGTCACAGTGGTTAAGTGAATTGCTGCAGTTGTTAAATTTGTAACATAATTACTTAAGTGAATCGGGTTTCTCCATTGACTTGGCTGGTCAGCAGGTCACAAAAGGGGATCCCATGACCCCAGGACACTGCAATCGTCATAAACATGAATCATTTGCTAAGCTTCCAAATTTTGATCATGTGTGATCATGAGGATGCTGCAACTATTGTGTGAAAAATGATCATAAATAACTTTTTTCAATGTCACTGTAATTTCAAATGAATAGTTCTAAATTGAAGATTACCTGCATTATTCTAGCTTTGGGAAATATTGCTGCTGTATTACGGAGAAAGAAATGATAAGTTGAATGGCCAAATATTACAACTAATTCACCAGCCAATGTATCACATTTCCAAGCAACCCAAGAAGCAAGAAAATGGAATTTGATATCTGCCCCAGAGCAGTTATATTTGAAAAAATATTGTTACATTTATGTCATATTTAAAAGAAGCTCAGTTAAAACTAAGCTCAACTGTGAAGTATAGTCTTCTCAAAAAATTACAGAGAAAGTTGCAGAAATTTGAAATAAAATTGCAGTTTTATTTGTAAGTTGCATCAATGTTTATTCCCGAGCCATTAGTTTCTGCTTCTTCAATTTCTTTTGGGATATCTGGAAAAAAAGATAATGCAACAAATCAGTACCAATTTGCCACAATCATAATACATTTGCAGAATGTTCCAATAAGTCACTAATCAGCCATGAAATGCATTTACGCATCACATCAAGCCAGAATTCACATTTTTAGCAAGCATGAAGGCAATCAATCCCAGTTAGTTTTTCATGCAAGCCGTAAAACATACACACAGCAGGGTAATTCATGTGTTTATATGCAAAGGAGCTTTTGATTCTTGCTACAAACAAGGCATGAATATGCTGGAGAATTTAAAAAAAAAAAGGAAATTAAGATTCCCTTTTTGATATTGTATGAAATTAGATATTTTAAAATTCCTATTAGACTTCATAAATCACTATATTTTTGAATCTTTATGCCAGTGTTTCCAAACCTTATCCACTTTAAGATACGGACTTCAACTCTCAGAAAACCCTAGCTAGCACAGTTGAACTTCACACATGATAAAATGGCTACAATTAGGCAGCACCGCTTTAGGCTGTTGGGATAATGAATCCCATTGCAAGGCACTTTATACATGGAAACACTTTGTTGAGTGTGAAAGATACTGAGCCTCTGACTTCTGCCTTAGGCATGAAAGCTGGATGACTTTGGGCCAGTCAATCTGTCTCAGCCTAACCCACCTCATAGGGTGGTGGTTGTGAAAAAAGGGAGGAGGGGGGAGTATTAGGTATGTTTGCCATCTTGCAATTATTGATAAAAATAATAAAGGTGAAATACGTGTGTGTGTGTGTGTGTGTTTGTGTATGCATATCTGCAGTTGCAAGGACACGGATAATAAATTATGGCCCTTTTAACAGATTGACCTAAGTCAACATGTCTAAAATAAAATATTTAAACAAGTTGCCAGGACTGTCATCTGGGTGCTCCAGCCATGCTTCGCCAGAAGCCAATCTGCCACATAGCCTATGGGGGAAGGGCACTAGGGGGAATCGAAACTACTCTTCCTGCCCCTCCTGCCACACCAAGTGGCTGCCTCAAGGTCAAGAGCCTGGGAACGGAATGCAACCCTATCAGGCTGCCAAGATGGGCTGTAACCAAAACAATTTGAATGTTTATTGGACAACGTGAGATAAGCAGGGGGAAAGATGTGAAAAGGAAAATTTAACCAGGGAGCTTTGCCACATTGTAACTACTTGTAATTAGTACTTGCATTAGTAATACTTGCGTTAATAAAAGCATACTTTCACTGAGTCGAGGAGTCGTTCTTTCCTAAGTGACCAAATTGGGATGACTGGCAAAAGTTTTAATTATTGAATGCACCAAAGCGGCTCCCTCCGCTCACTTAAAAAAGGTTTGTTTATTCATTAAAACATTTTTATGGCTGCCCATCTTAAAACAAATTCTCGGTGGCTCTCTATCAAATCTTGGTGGGAGGGAGGGGGTGCCTTACCTTCTTCTTTTGAGCAACTTCTTCTTCTGGCTTAGGGACAATCTGCTCCTTTTCTGTGAGGATCATTTCAATGTGGCAGGGAGAACTCATGTACGGATTGATGCGCCCGTGAGCTCGGTAAGTGCGCCTCCGCATTTTGGGGGCTTTGTTAACCTGGATGTGCTCAATTACCAGAGAATCGACATCCAGACCCTGGAGGGGAAAACATTTTGGAAAGCTCGTTTTACAACACAATTTGCAACAGTTCAGTCTAAATCAGGGGTGTCAAATTCAAAGCCCAGATTCGGCCAGCGGGGTACTTAGATCTGGCCCACGGGGCTGCCCTGGAAACAGTGGAGGATGGGCCCGCAATGCTCCTGCCAGAGAAAACAAACTCCCAAGCTCTGTTTTCAGCTGCCATGGCCTCCTGCCACCTTCTGCAAGTTCATGCGCCCCTCCTGAGCTCCGTTTTCACTGGCAGAGGGTTGCAGGAGACCCTCGCAGTCGAAAATTGAGCTTGGGAGCCTGTTTTTGCTGGCAGAGCACTTGGGCCACCACAGCCCCCCTCAAACACGTTGAGCTGAACACAACCCTGATGAAATCGAGTTTGATGCTCCTGGTCTACATATCTTTTCTCAAATCCCAGTCACAATTACCTAGAGAAAGGACCAAAACTCTTATTTTTAATTATAATGTAGTATAATCCATATTTATGCCAATTATTCCAATAAATGACCATGGTTGCCTCTAACATTGAAGGCAGTTTCCCTTCAATTTCATATTCAGCAATCCTTCCCTTAAAGTCTCTTCTACTCTACAAGATCTTCCCTTCTCCCTTATATTATAAATAAAATATACATAGGTGAACCTCAAAAATTAGAATATCATGCAAAAGTTAACGCAACTTTGAGTGGGACACTTTGAGCCTAGAATATTGCACCTTTTCACAATATTCTAATTTTCTGAGATTGTAGATTTGGGGTTTTCATGAGCTGTAAGCCATAATCATCACAATTATGACAAATCACCATTTAGAACTATCTTGTTTTGCATGTAATGAGTCTATCTCATATATTAGTTTCACCTTTTAAGTTGCATTACTGAAATAAATGAATTTTTGCACAATATTCTAATTTTTCAAGCTTCACCTGTATCTTTGCTTCCCATTCAACATGGTCACCATCCTCTTCTGGAATTATTTCACTTTATTCCATTGAGCAAAAATCTAAAGTACAGGTAAGCCTTTGATCTACAACCACAATTGGGGGGCCAGGATTTCTGTCGTGAAGTGAGCTGTTGTGCTCAGTTTTACAAGCTGTTCTGCCACTGAAGCAAATCCCTGCAGTTGTTAAGTGAATCGTGTGGTTGTTAACTGAATCCAGCTTCTCCCATTGATTTGGCTTGTTGAAAGCTGGTTGGGAAATCACACGATGGTGCCGCGATTGTAAATACATGCTAGTTGCGAACTGCCCGAATTCTCATCACTTGACTCTGGGGGCCTGACAGATGTTTGGTGTGCGAAGTTGCACTTACTTCTTATAAAATGCTATTGTATATTTGGTCGCTAAACAAATGGTTGTAAGTTGAGGACTACCTATAACCATGATGGCGAACCTATGGCACGCATGCCACAGGTGACATGTGGAGCCATTTGTTAGGGCACGCGAGGTGTTGCACTGTCAGCTCCAGCACGCATGCATGCGCTGGCCAGCTGACTTCAGCCATCTTTTAAGGCCGTTTTTCACCTCTGGAGGCTTCCGGTTTGCTTGTAGGACCATTTTTCACTCTCCGGAGCCCTTAGGCGGCTCCCCTGAAGGCTCCAGAGGGCATATGTGTGCGTGTGTGTTTTCACCCTCTACAGGCTCCTAGGAAGCTTCTGGAGTTGGCGGGGGGGTGGGAGGTTTGTGCACACAGCATTATGGGTGTGGGTACGCCCGCGTGTAACCCCTCTGCGCTCCCCCCACTTTTGGCACATGATCCAAAAAAAGGTCAGCCATCACTGACCTATAATGTCCTAGCTTTAAGCACTGCAGTTAGAATCTCAGATACCACAGCTGAGAAAGACCTGGAAAAGAATAAGCCTCTTAAGTTTCTCTTTGCTCTTGAGTTGATTACAGGTAGTCCTCAACTTACAACAGTTCAATTAGTGACTGTTGAAAGTTACAACAACACTGAAAAAAGTGACTCATTTTTCACGCTTACCTTTACAGCATCCCAATGATCTCTGAGAGCAAAAATCGGATGCTTAGCAACGGGTTGAAATATATGACAGTCGTGGTGTCCTGTGATCACCGTTGGCGACCTTCTGACAAGCCAAGTCAAGGGGGAAGCCAGATTCACTTAACAACCGGGTGGGTTACTAATGTTAACTGTAGTGATTCACTTAACAGCTGAGGCAAGAATGGTCGTAAAATGGGGCAAAACCCACTTAACAAATGTCTCACTTAAAAACAACTTTGGGCCTCAATTGTGGTCATAAGTCAAGGACTGCCCATATAACATTGTTCTTCCTTGCTAACCATTCCCCAATGAATGCAAAACGGAGGGGATTTCCATTAGAACTCAGAACACTTGCTAGAAACTCAATTCACACAATTACTTGTGCCAGCCTCTACTTTGCTTCCTTTCGGCTGCCATAGAAACAGGGAGGGAGGGGGGTTGAGGTATTTGGGATGAGGAATTTATGGTGCTGAAGGAATTATCAGGAGGGAGTTTGGTTCCCACCAGAAGATCTTCCGTGCAGGCTGATGGCCCCGTGTTTGGGCTTGGTGAAGGTCAACCATCTCTGCATACCAACTGAATGAGGCTTTTTGAAGATGCACCCCACACAACATCTTAAGGAGTTGCAGATTGGTCATTGGGTTGGGGTGAGGGTGCTGGGCAAACATTTGATATGTTCGCGCCTTTTTGGCTCAGATCTTGCTTTCCTTTTGCTGCTTTCTTTTCATAATCTGTAAAAGTATCTTTATCTCTACAAAAATGGACTTGGGAGTAGCAAACGCCACAATATAGTCACAATATAGTTCAGAGGTTCCAAATCCCCGGTCCGTGGAATGCCAGAAACTGGGCCACACAAACAAACAAAGCTCCCATCCGTGCGATGCAGGCAGCATGAGAAACCACGGGAAAAAATTCTCCCCACTGAATTGGGTCCCTGGTGCCCCAAAGGTCGAGCAGGCCTCTGATATAGTTAACATTACACGAAATCCAGCATTTAATGTTTTACCTTCAGCTCAGCATTGCTCTCTGCATTTTTGAGCATGTGCAGGAGGAACTCGGCACTCTTTTTTGGCCAACGGCCCTGGGTCCAACCCCACTGCTTGGCCTGCAAGAGGAGAAAAGTAACGTCAATTTCCCTGTCAATAAAGACGTTCTCAAGCTTTCAGCTTTTACAGGTTGCTCAGAATCAAGGTTATTTTCATGGTTAATCCAAAGGTGTCCTAAGAAAGTCATCACAGCAACCCTAAAAATGAGTGAGGGAACACAGAAAAGATTCTAAATACTACATCACATCCAAACAACTTGAGAATCTACCATATTTTTTGCACTATAAGACCCTCTGGGCCATAAGATGCACCTAGCTTTTGGGGAGGAAAAAAATAAAGAAAATCTGCCTCTGCCTCTCAGCAATTTGCCTCCTTGCAGCAAACAGCCTGGTCAGCTTCAGCACAGTCCGATTTAGCGCGAGCAGCTGATGGGCGGTTGGATCAGCATCCCGAAATACCAACAATCAGCTGTTCCAGGCTGTGGGGATTGCCACCATCTGGAACAGGCTGAAAATGGGGCACACAGAGACAGCCATAGGTGGTGGTGATCAAAACCAAAAGGTGGGGTCTTACAGACCAAAAAACACAGTACTTAAATTTTACCAAGGTTTTATATAAAATCCAAATAATATATCTGCCTTTATCTTTCCAGCTCAGGCATCCAGATATAAACAATGAAAGCCTACAAAAACAAAGGACAATATAATCCAGAGATACTTTTTACCACATGCACTAAATCAGGGTTTCCCAACCTTGCAACTTTTAAGATGCAGGAACTTCAATTCCCAGAATCCACCAGCCAGCATAATTGAAGTCTTGTATCTTAGAAATCGCCAAGGTTGGGAAAACCCTGCACTAAAGAAATACCCTCTATTTCCTACCACAAAAGCAACTTTGGGGACACATCAAAACTCCAATCTCTAAACTCAAAACTCCAACAAGATACGAAAAATTTAGTGTCATTTATTGCTATTCTCCTCTCTAGACCTGAAATAATTGCTCGTTAAGAATTTTTCCTGAAATCTATATTATTCGCACAGATCTGCGCACACACACCTAAGCTGTTTCAGAGCCATACCTGTGCACACCTGCCAACACCCCCGTTGTAACGCCGGAATGGAACGCACTGCTTCTTCAGAGTCACGTCCTTTAAATATTTGGTGGCCTTCCGGATGTGCATCCCCTTGATAGCTTGGGCAGTCTCACGCGTGTTCTAAAGAAAATGGAACAATTCAAGGTGCTGATTATCACTTTTAAAGCCCTACATGGCTTGGGATCGCACTACAACAATTATTACATCCACCCAACCCACCAGAATGGGAAAGCAGGGTATTTTATGCGGCCCATCGATTAGGGATGTACATCTGGTAGGATTGTGAGGCTTCTCAGTGGTGGCCCCTTCTGTATGGAATTATCCTTCTTGCTGAAGTACAGTTGGGCTCCACCCTTTTAAAAACTTTTCTGAAAAGCCCCAAAAACATGCTTTTGTCAGTGGGTCTGGTAACCCCAAAGGAAGCTGATCAAGTGGTTGTTGCCATATGGGTGAAGTTTATAACCTTAAAGTCCCCTTAAATGATGCTGTAGAGAAAGTGCAAAATAATTTTGTTAAGAAGCAACTGCTCAGATCCAGTTTAATTGTTTTCATGACAAATCCAAAGGTGTCCTAAGATGGTCATCACTGCAGTTACGACATAAGTTCCCCTCTGCTCCTCAAAATAAACAATTATGCTCCATATTAGTTGATCCCAGGAATTTCAAACAGGCAATCCAAGAACCATTATTAACTGGCTGCCTTACCATGGGAAAATCAATGAAGGAAGTGTCATATTAAGACAAGTTTTATTTTATTAGAATTTGATCTCACTTTTAATTCTTTAAAAATAACTGAAGGCAAATGTACATTAACACTCCTCTTCTTTTTCCCCTCTAACAACAGCACTGTGGCTTTCATACCTAAGGTGAAACTAGAACTCACAATCTCCTGGTTTCTAGGCCAGTGCCTTAAGCACTACCCCAATTATTTTGCCCCCAAAACAACAATAATCATGAAAGATATAAGGAAAGTGTAAGTGAGAAAAGCAATGGGGGGAAAAAGGGGGGGGAATGCATCTACAGGAAGTCCTCAACTTATAACAGTTCATTTAGTAACCATTCAGTTATAGCAGCACTAAAACAGTGACTTATGACCGTTTGTCACTTATGACTATTTTTCACTATCGTCATGTAACCAAAATACGGATGCTTAGCAACCGACTCATATTTATGACGGTTGCAGCATCCCCAGGGTCATGTGTTCACTTTTTGTGATCTTCTGACAAGCAAAGTCAAAGGGGAAGCCAGATTCACTTAACAACCATGCGACTAACTTAACAATTGCAGTGATTCACTTAGCAACTATGGCAAGAAAAATCGTAAAATGGGGCAAAGCTCATTTAACAAATGTTTCATTGAACCAACAAAAATGTTGGGCTCAACTGCGGTTGTAAGTAGAGGACTACCAGTATTATGGAGCTTTCCCACCGATGAGATCTCTGAGGAACAAAAACCAGAACTGCTAATTAGTGAAGTCTCTATGGACAGGGAGCATATAGTGCCTTCCGGCAAATGAGAACGGAATTAGAAAGTTACTACTCCTGAGACTGAACACAATCTAAGGCAGTTGTTCTCAACCTGTGGGTCGGGACCCCTTTGGGGGTCAAATGCCCCTTTCACAGGGGTCGCCTAAGACCATCAGAAAACATATATTTTCAAAAAAATATGGAAAACATAAAATAATTTTATGGTTGGGGTCACAACATGAGGAACTGTATTAAAGGGTCATGGCATCACCACTGATCTAAGGCAATGAACTCCCTATTAAAATACAGGTAGTTCTCAATTTACAATCAATCGAGCCCAATGTTTCTGTTGCTAAGCGAGACAGCCGCTAAGTGAGTTTGGGGCCGCCATTATACAATCTTTCTTGCCACAGTTGTTAAAAGAATCAATGAAGTCTTGAGTTAGTAACATAGTTAAGTGTCATTCTGCTTTCCCTAGTGGCTTTGCTTGCTAGAACAGGGGGTATCCAAATTTGGGAACTTTTAAGACTTGTGGACTTCAACTCCCAGAATTCCCCAACCAGCAAGGGGAATTCTGGGAGTTAAAGTCCACAAGTCTTAAAGTTCCCAAGTTTGGACACCCCTGTGCTAGAAGCTTAAAAAAACATGATCACTCGATCCTGGGAGACTTGTAACCGTCATCAATATAAGCCAGTTGGCCAAGCGTCCAAATTATGACCATGGGGATGCTGCAGTAATTGTTAAGTATGAAGAAAAGGTCATCAGTTACTGTTTTCAGTGCCACTGTAACTTTAAGTTAGTAGCACAATTGACCCCATGGATGTTGCTTGTGAGAAGGTTGCAAAAATGATCACATGGTCCTAGAAGACTGCAACCATCGTAAATATAAGTTAGTTGGCAAGCATCTAAATTCTGACCATGGCTGCAACGGTCGTAAGCATGAGAAAAGGTGATAAGTCACTTTTTTCAGTCCCATTTTGTCTTTTGAGCAGTCGCTAAACAAATTGTTCCAAGTTGAGGACTACCTGTTTACACTTCTACCCATTCCTCATATTGCCAGAGGCAAGACCCAAATTACGCACCTTGAAATGGACCCGGAGGTTGGAACCCCTGGACTTGCATGCTACAAGAAGAAAACAAGCAAAAGTTAAAACTTTTTTTTTTTGATCCTGTGACCGAAACCTGTGAAATAAACTCTTGAGAAAGTTACTTACATTTTGTGGGGTTCTCTGGGTCGAGTGAGTAGCGGACCATTTTCAAAGCTCACCTAGGCAAAATTTGGAAACAAAACAATGTGTTTCAGACTTGAAATAGTAACTGATGTATGCCTTCCTATGCTGCTAGAAAAAAAGCTGCTCAGAATTGATAGTATTTTCATTATTTACATCCAAAGGTGTCCTAAGATAGTCATCACCGCAGCTTCTGGTTTCACCCTAAAGAACACCCTATCCCACCCAGTGTCCCTTTCCCCTTAACGAGTCACATATAAAATTGTAAGATTTATAAAAGAATTGCAAAACTGTAAAATTTCATCCTTGTTATATCTCGATTGGATTATCCTAGAATCAGAAGGTTTTAATTAAATGCCATGAATTAAAATGTTACACTGATGGGTTATTAAAACAATGGTAAATAGTTTTTTATTTTTCTGTTCCTATTTTAAATGTCAAGCCAACACAAAATAGAATTAAAATTATAAGACAGCTTGATTGGCACATTCTACTAGGGAAAGTGGAATGTGCAAAACTGAACTTGGATTCTGGTGATTTGATGGATCCGTCTATATAATTTCCTTGAAAGAGGCAGGTTTTTTGCCAATATCTTCAAAGTTTTTTCTTTGGTACTTAATAAAAAAATTAATCAGTCTTGCTATTTATTTGAAGCCTCCTATTTGAGTATTAAGTCCATTCCTGCTTCACCTTTTGAGGTCAGCAAGGTAAAAACTACAGTACCCTGAGTCAATGTCAGAATAAATTATGATTGAGGAAACTCAGCATTGTCTTAGCATTTTTGTGACCCAACCTAGTACACTCGTTATAATACAGTTTAACTCTCTGTGGTCTGTTATACAAAGACCCATCTGTGTTTGATTAGCTCAGATTTAACATACTGTATACATACATTACAGCCCAAAATGTTTACATTCCCTCTTCTCTCCACAAACCAGTCCTTTTTCTACTTAGGAAATCCGTTCAATATCGGAGAGATCTGCATTGCAAAAGGTACCAATTCCCCAAAAAAGTGTGTTGAACTAGTATTTTCTTCTCACCCAGATTTCCTTGAAATTTAGTCTTTCCAATTTAAGACCGTGGCATCTATAATCTCTCAGCCCTGCAAATCATCACACGAGAAACTTTAAAAGGCCCAAATTCTTAGAATCAATAAAAGTAACGACCCGTGTAACCTCAAGATTGCATTTATGCATCTTTAACCCTTTTCTATGGGAAAAGGATGATACAATGACAGCATCCTCTCCTCCCCCTCCCTTCCTAAATTGCAATTTTCAGGAGCTTCCAGACAGCCAACTCCAGGATGAGCCCTACTAGGAGTTGCAACTCAACAACACGTGGAGAACCCTAGCTTTACCCTAGAGATGCCAACGTCAACGTCCATTGCTTTTGGGGCAACGCAAACAGAAGATACGCCTGCATCCCACCCTCTCGACGGCTGCAAAATTATTCCTCCGCGGGAGGAAAAATGATATGCAGAAATGCCACCCTCCCTTTTATCCAAAACGGAATGGTTTCTTCCATCGACTTACATCCGGGGCACTTGTTCACAACATTCCCCCCATTCCCGTTTCCATTCGTCCACTTTCCCTCTTCCCCGTTCCCAAAACGTGGAAATACCGCAACGGTCGTCCATCTTGAGCCCTCCCTTCTCGGTACGGGCCGGTTTCAGAGGGGCTCATAAGTGGATGGCGCCCCACGACCACGGATAAAACCGAAGGCCCGGCGCAGCGCTGTAATGCTCACCTTAAGACGGCCACCACCGCCGGGAAAAAGGAAGGGCAGAGGATTCTGGGTGGCGTATGCGTCACTTCCGAGTCTCCCCGAGCTGACGTCATTACTCCGCCGAAGCGGACTAGAAAGGGACCGTCGAGAAATTCCCTTATCAAGAATGAAGCGAAGAAGATTTCCAGGGGTCGTGTAGCTTCTTTATGGGAATGCATATCAATGGCGGAAGTTGTTGCATTGATACTGAATTGATCATTGTTTGCTGTTCTCTGATGAACTTCCCTGGCAGTACAGTTTCTAAAGAAAAAATTAAGCTGTAATGAAATCAGGAAAACTGTTAGAAAAATTAGAACATATAAGTAGTCCTCAACTACATAATTGAGCCCCTAATTTCTGCTATTGTGAAAAATCGTTGTTAAGTGAGTTTTACTCCATGTTACAACCTTGCTTGCCCCAGTTGTTAAGTGAATCAGGGCAGCTGTTCAGTGAGCAACATGCTTGTTAAGTGACTCCATTGACTTTGCTTGTCAGAGAGTCGCTGGAGGTGATTTCATGACCACAGGACACTGCAACCGTCGTAAGTATGAATCTTTTGCCAAGCGGCTGAATTTTGATCACATGACCATGGGGATATTGCAATGGTGGTAAGTGTGGAAAATGGGCATATTTGACTTTTCTGAGTGCTGTTGTAACTTCGAATGGTCATTAAAATGGGCTGTTTTAAATTGAGGATTACCTGTATTGATGTGGAGCAGTGTTTCTCAACCTGGGTGAATTTAACACTTGTGGACTTCAACTCCCAGAATTCCCCAGCTAACTCTAACTCAGAATATGACTCACTAAACTGTAGCAGGCCAGTTAATGAATCCAACCATCTCACATGTCTGCTGTTACACAAATAACGCCATTGCATGCCACTTTTTATGCAAAGTAAATTATTGTTCATTCTACTATTTGGATCCAGTCTAAACCTTCTTTGGAAGCTTTTTTTAATTAAATAGTAAACAGGTTTTTAAAATAATAGGATAAAACTGATATATAAGCCAGGTAATATGCACTTTACTCAACTATGATTTGTTCCTTCAATTAAGTGCCTTGAAAGTGCAACAGAAATATATTTGTATAGGTAAGATAAAGGTTCCCCTTGCACACATGTGCTAGTCGTTCCTGACTCTGGGGGATGGTATTCATCACAGTGTGGAAAGTTATCACCCAGCCCTCTCCCAGAGAAATGAAATATCCTAGGAAATGTTGAAAAGGCAGAATATTATATTTCCCTGGATGTGAAAGGGAGAAACGTTTTAAAGAGAAACTTACTGCAGCTTCCTTCCTCCCCCCCCCCCTTTGTCAATGGGCCATTAAGAAGGCCAAGCTAGTCCCTTTACATAATAAAGAGTTCTCCACTTCAGCTCCAGGGGGATGGGATTAAGGCATGATAATATTGGCCCTTTACTCAACTGACCACATGGCATCTGACAACTCAACCAAACCTGGATTCAAAACGCAGAACCAAACCTGGATTCAAAACGCAGCCTAGAGAGATGTCCCTGCATGGCCCCATGGGAGTCTGACAACCAATCAGAATACAAGCTCAAGATCAAAGACCAGAGAGGGCATAAAACCAGGGACTTTCAGCATCTCAGCTCTTCTTTCTCTCCCTTCTCTTCTTCTCCACCAACATTGAAGCATGTGATCACCTTTTCTGTTCAGGGCTCAAGCCATGTGGTCCTGTCCACCAATAAACCATCTTTCCAAGCAGCCTCCATGTCTCCAGTGTCTTTTTCCCCACTTGGAGCCAAACCCAGAAGGACATTTCTTTCAGTTTCAAAGCTGAAAAGTCAGCATTATCTGAAGACGTTTCCGTGTTCATGTGGCCGGCATGACTAAACGCAGAAGGCGCATGGAACGCTGTTACCTTCCCACCGAAGGATTTTTCTATGTTTCTGCTTGCATTTTACATGCTTTTGAACTGCTAGGTTGGCAGAAGCTGGGACAAATAACGGGAGCTCACTCAATTATGTGGCACTAGAGATTCAAACCGCCAAACTATGTCTTAGCCGCTGAACCTTGAAATATACAAAGTATATTTGTATACTTGCCATTATATAATCACCTTTTGACAAAGTCAAATGGGGAAACCAGATTCACTTATGTTACTAACTTACCAGCTGCATTTATTCACTTAAGAACTGTGGCAAGAAAGGTGGTATAGTGACCAAAGTTACAATGGCATTGAAAAAAGTGACTGATGACCATTTTTCACACTTAGCGACCATTTTCACACTTAGCGACCGTTGCAGCATCCTCATGGTCACGTGATCAAAATTTTGATGTTTGGCAACAGTTACAATTTATATTTGTAAATTGTACTTATGTTGAAATAAAAAAAAATTACAATACTATTTTTGCATTGTATGAAAATTTTTGTTGCTCCGTATAAATTTTTTAATCAAGCCCCCACCCCCAGTCAAAGGTGTCCCTCTTTACCAATCTGAAAATCTGGTCACCTTAATTATTGCAATTTTTTTTTTCAGACATGAGTCAATTAACAATCTGCCACAGGATGGCGGTGTTTACTATGAATTTGTCATTTTGTCATTGTTCCCCTAACAATAAACTTTCTACTTCTACAGCACTCTCACTTTTCCATTCTAAAAATCTCGGAAACCGTACAGTAAATAGATCTGCATTAATTTTACTTCTTCTGATTCATTAAACGTGTACTTCTTTTTAAAAATTGCCTTTAGTTGCATTATGGAAACCACACAATTTCATTAGAATGCCAGGAATGGATTTTTTTCCCCCTTGACATGGACTCACCATAACCTGCCTTTTTTAGTTTGGCGTCACTTAGTGTGAATCCAACCATTGTGGCCCAGAAGCTCTGTTTTATGCTTTAATGTGAAGTTATGAATCATGATTTATTTAGCGAATCATGGTTGAGCAAACCATAGAATTTTGCAGTGTGCGCGCTCAGCTGGTCTCTGTTCATGGGGGTGTGTGATGCTGTATCATAACAAACTGAACTACAAGCTGTGGGCAGCTGTAATGCAACTTACAGAAGGTAAGGGTATTCATTTCCTTATTTTACACATTCCCCTTCTCCTTGTATTGAACCAGTGACGTGCGGTGAGGTTTATGGCTGGTGAGGCAGCAATTTTTTTTAGACTTGTGGACTTCAACTCCCAGAATTCCACAGCCAGGCATGCTCAGTTCCGATTTAAAGTGACAGCATTTGGGTTTTTTTTTCCTTTGCTAAATAAGTTTTTCTTTTTCTTCTCCCTTCCCCTCCTTCCTCCCTCTCTCCCTCCCTCCCCCCTCTCTCAAACACACACACACCCACACCTGCACCAGGAGGATGAAGTTTAAATTTCCCCCCTCCCTCCGACCCACACTTACCTTTTCCAGCTGTTTCAGAGAGGATTTCATCTCTGCTCCTGCCTGTCATCATGAAAAGAAAAAAATGTAAAAGGAAAAAGGCAAGAGCTGAGGTCAGGCACGGCTAGTTGCTGCCAGAGTCACCGTGGATGATGCTTTTTTAGAGGCTTTTTTTAAACAGTTAAGCACTAAGCAAAGTCCTCCATGGTGACTCTGGCAGCAACTAGCTCAGCCTGACCTCAGCTCTTGCCTTTTTCCCTTTACATTTTTTTTTCTTTTCATGATGACAGTGGTGAGGCTCTGCCTCCCCTGACTGCACATCCCTGTATTGAACAGCTAATGATTGATATTGAAGCTTCTGTTCTCTGGCCCAGCTCAATTATCCGTAGAGCAAGGGTCCCAATCATGGGTGGGTTAATGCTGGAATTACTGCTATTTGCCAGTTCTCTCAACTACTAAAAGTTTCCGCTACCGGTTCTCAGAACCTGCTGAATTTCACCCCTGCTCCGACTTCTACCGCTACCAGTTCGCCCAAACCAGATAGAACCGGCTAAATAGCACTACTGTTGTATATATATTGTTTATATTTTGTAGAGCATATTTTGATTTAATGATTAAACTACCACTAGACTAATAGACGGTGCGTTCTAGACTTGCCTTAGGCATGAAAGCCATCTAGGTGACTTTGGGCCAGTCACTGTTTCTCAAACCCAACCCACTTCACAGGATGGCGGTTGTTTTTGAAAATGGGAAGAAGAAGAAATATTACTTTGGTTTGCCACCTTGAATTATATATAAAAAATGCAGAAGGGAAATAAAAATAAATATTTGCAGTTGCAGACACATTGATAATAAGTGATGGTCCTTTGAGTTAACATATCTAAAATAAAGTTGTTGAGAAAATAGGAGAAGGAAGGAGCATTATTTATGTATGTTTGTCTCATTGAGTTACTTATAAAGTAACAAAGGCAGGATAACAAATCTAATCAATACATTCATTTAAAAAAAAAAACTTCCAAAGGAGATTATTTTTACGCTGTAACCTGGAACCAAACAATAGGGTACAATAAATTGCTTTAGTTAAAGAGTGGCATGCAATTTGCACGTGAGGCTATAGGACAGATAGCTGATCTCAATCTCTGTCTCCCAGAAACCCTCAAGGTCTCCATGCCCTGGAGACACCCCCTTGAAGTATCTGGTTTGCTACCTTCAATTGCCAGTAGCTCTCTTCTAAGGATGCTTTTTACCTGTGGTCCTCCATGTAACCCTGCTGATGGAGGGAGATAGGGCTCCGACCCCTTGGGCTACCTTAATGGCACTTCAAAGGAAAACCATGAAATAGCAATAGGACTAATATATGTCTTCACAGTGCTTTTACAGCCCTTTCTAAGTGGTTTACAGAGTCAGCCTATTGCCCCCAACCATCTGCGTCCTCATTTTACCAACCTCGGAAGGATAGAAGGCTGAGTCAACCTTGACCCGGTCAGGATTGAACTTGTGGCAGCGGGCAGAGTTTATTTGCAATACTGCACTCTAACCACTGTGCCATTAAAGCTTCAAATTGTTTTCTTACAATGTAGCTGGCTGGCTACATAGAGGTAGGTCCTCAACTTGTGACCATAATGGAGCCAGCCATGATGGGTCGAAAAGTGGCTTGTCATGTGACCAGCCTGCTTTTATGGTGTGTGTGTGTGTGTGTGTGTGTGTGTGTGTGTGTGTGTAAATCATTTATGTTGACAGTTGTAAAAAAAAACCATAGGCTAGTTTTGCCCAAAACTGGAAGTAAATGATGGTTTTTGCCAAAAACATCATAAAATGCCATCTTGTGACTGTGCTATGCTACAAAAAGCCATAAATAAGGGCTAAGTTGCTGAGTGTACAAAATATATTCACTCGACTATGAGGGAAACTTGCTATTGGAACTTCAGAACCAAATTGTAAATAGCCCTGGATAGGTCCATCATAACTTCAAATGGCCACTTAGTGACTGATCATAAGCCGAGGACTATTTGTAGCTTATGGCGGGACAGGTGTCACTACAGAATCCTGAATCCTCTCCTCTCAGGAGAGAGAAATAATTTTTTTAAATTAAAGAAAACTAAAAAAAAAAAAAGAAAAAAAAAGAAATAGTCTTATTGCCATTCAGTTATACTGTAATAAAGTGTAATGCAGCTTTCTGGAAACCAGGCATTGGACTACGAATCCCATATTGCCCAGCCACATCTGCGTTTGGTTCTGTCGATTGGAAATAACAAGAGTTCCTAATCTAGAAGAACATTCTGGAAGTTACCAGGTTAGACAAAGCTAAGTAACTGTTAGGGAGAGAAACTCAAGAATCAAATTTCTATTCCTCCTCCTCCTTCTCCTCCTCTTCCTCCCCCCTCCTCCTCCTCCCCCCTCCTCTTCCTCCCCCTCTCCTCCTCCCCCTCCTCCTCCCCCTCTTCCTCCTCCTTCGCCCCTCCTCCTCCTTTTCCCCCTCTTCCTCCTCCTCCTTCCCCCTCCTCCTCCTCCCCTCTTCCTCTTCCTCCTTCCCCCTCCTCCTTTTCCCCCTCTTCCTCCTCCTCCTTCCCCCCCTCCCCCTCCCCTCTTCCTCCTCCCCTCTTCCTCCTCCCCTCTTCCTCCTCCTCCTCTTCCTCCTCCTCCTCCTCCCCCCATATCTGGTGGCCTCAATCACTGTTATTTGATGCTGTTGTAGTGTCTCTCTGATATTGTCTCTCCATCTTATTCTGGGTCTGCCTCATGTTCTTTTCCATACTCAAATTTCCATACAAATTTCCATACTAAAATGGCAAATTTGTCGTGTTCTAGTAGTACATCCAATCCTTCCATGGATTTCCTATTGACCACCTCCCCCCTCCATCCCCTCACACACACCCCTCAAAGGCTCCTACCGCTGGGGGCAAGTTTGCATTTCTAAGAAAAATTAAGCACGCCACTGACTTCACAAAGGAATGATTGACGCAAATCAATCTGGGAATAACACAGCTTCGAGCTCCAGTGAGAATCCGTGTTAGCTAACCGAAGTTAATTATCAATCATTCTCAATTCCAAGGGGTGGATCTGTTGGGCCTGCCTTAGGAGTGGCAGAAGGCAAGCCTTTTCATGCCATCGCTGTACTTGTAGTCCTCTCCGGGATCTCTTTGTGTATCTTTTGGGGTTAATTCAGAATTTTGTTTCTGGATTCTAGTGCCCCTCCCTCGTTCTCTCTCAGGATCATTTTATAAACTCTCATTTCGCTTTCACAGAGCACGAGAACATCGGGATTCAAGTCCCTTAAGCCAGTGTTTCTCAACCTTGGCAACTTGAAGATGTCCGGACTTCAACTCCCAGAATTCCCCAGCCAGCTGGCTGGGGAATTCTGGGAGTTGAAGTCCGGACATCTTCAAGTTGCCAAGGTTGAGAAACACTGCCTTAAGCTACTTGTATCTGAAGCCACCCCAAATTTCCAGTTAAGAGAATTTGGGATGGCTTCAAATTGAGCTGGTCCTCGACTTACGACCTCAGTTGAGCCCAAAATTTTCTGTCGCTAAGTGAAATGTTTGTTAAGTGAGTTTTGTCTCACTTTTTTTTGACACAGTCCTTAAGTGAATCACTGCAGTGGTTAAGTGAATCACATGGTTGTTAAGTGAATCTGGTTTCCCCATTGATTTTGCTTGTCAAAAGGTCACGCAAGGGGATCATGTGGGACCCTGCAACCGTCACAAATATGAACCAGTTGTCAAATGCCGGAATGTAAATCACGTGACCAAGGGGATGCTGCAATGGTCGCATATATGAAAAATGGCTGTGTCACTTTTTGCAGTGCAAAAAATAACTTCGAACGGTCACTAAATGAACTGTTGTAAGTTGAGGACGACTTGTACAATTCTGAAGACTTATGAGATGTTCGGCATACACCAGTGGTGGCTTGCAGGCGGTACGCCCCGGTATGGGCATACTTGTGCCTGCCCGGAGCATCGAGTACCATTCCGGTATGGTGCTCCGGAGGGCCCACCTGCCCTCCTGAGCTCCTTACCTGTATTTGAGCTCTTCGGCGCTTCCATGCATGTGCACGGAGCGCATGGTGCTGTGCAACGCTCCACCAAGCAGCTGGAGTGTCGCAGAGGTTCGCGGAGGCATCACAAGAGGTAAGGATGCATGCGCCTGCTGTGCGCATTCATGTAATGGACGCTAGGCCATGTTGCAACTGTACTGGTTGCAACGGGATCCAGAATCCACCACTGGCATACACAGGTTATTTTCACATATAAACCAAGATTAATTGTCAGACGAAGCATTGGCTTAGTTATTCATGATCTATTGCAGTGATGGCTAACTGTTTTTGGATTGTGTGCCCAAAGCGGGGGGGTGGGGGGGCGGGGGGGTGTCATGCACAAGCGTGCCCACACCCATAATGCTATGTGTGAGACCTTCCACAGCGCTACCCCCTTCCTTTTGCCATGCTTTTTTTGCCCTCCCCAGCCTCCAGAGGCTTTCTAGGAGCCTGGAGAGAGAGAAAACAGCCTCCCCCCACCCCACAAGAGGCCCTCTGGAGGCTTCAGGACTTTCCCTGAAGCCTCTGGAGGGCGAAAAATGGCTTTATAGACTACCCAGAAGTTCGGGAACCGTCACTTCCGGTTTTGTCATAGGGTCGTTTTTCGTCCTCCGGAGCCTTTAGGGAAGCCTCTTGAAGGCTCTGGAGGGCAAAAAACGGCCCTATAAGCAAACCGGAAGTCCGTTCCTGAACTTCCGATTTGCCCGTAGGGCATGTTTTTCGCGCTTAAAAGAAACAGCCTTAAAAGAAGGCCAAAGTTAGCTGGACAGCGTGCGCATGAACACTGGAGCTGACAGGGCAACGCCTCGCGTGCCCTAACAAATGGCTCCGCATGCCAGCTGTGGCGCGTGTGCCATTGGTTCGCTATCATGGATCTCTTGAATGAAAAAGCAATAAATCATGGTTTATAATCAGTAAAGGCTGATTTCATACCCAGATATTCCCCAACTTATTCATTGTGACCAGTTATCACAGCACTGAAAAAAAGCAACCTACAACCGGTTCTCACACTTATGACTGTTGCAGCATCCCCATGGGTCACATGATCAGAATTTGGTTGCTTGGCAACTGGCATGTCTTTAAGATGGCGGCAGTGCCCAAGGGTCACATGATCACCATTTGCGTCCTTCCCAATCAATTTCTGACAAAAAAAACCTCAATGAGGGAAGCTGGATTTGCTTAGTGACTGTGTGGGTCGCTTAACAACTACTGTGATTCACTTAACAACCATGGCAAAAAGGTCATAAAATCAGGTGCTCCTCACTTAACAACTGCCTTGCTTAGCCACAGAACTATGGCCCAATTGTGGTTGTAAGTCAAGGATTTTAATATATTTATATCACCAAAAACCTAGTACACCATATTATATTTTAAAGAACTACATGAGGTCAGTTGGTGTCATGACAAAACAATTTTTGTGTTAAGTGAGTTTTCTCCCATTTTATAACCTTTCTTGTCACAGTTGTTAAGAGAATCATTGCAGATGTTAAGTTAATAACTCGGTTGTTAAGTGAATCTTGCTTCCCCATTGAATTTCTTGTCAGAAGGTCGCAAAAGGGGATCACATGACCATAGGGCACTGCAGCCGTCATAAATATTGTTCATGCCAGTTGCCAAGCGACCAAATTTTGATCGCATGCTGTGTGGATGCTGCAAAATTCATAAGTGTGAAAAATGGTCATATGTCACTTTTTTTCAGTGCTGTTGTAACTTCAAACGGTCATTAAACAAATGGCTGTAAGGACCACCTGTAGTAGTCTTTTGTTTTCCCCTCTGTTCCAGGGTGGGTTACTGCTGGCATTCCGCGTGCAAAAAATTTTGCACGATCAAAAAATTTTGCACGATCAAAAAATTTTGTGTGCGCGTGATCACTTCGCTCGTGCACATGCCAAATGGGCATTCGCATCTAAAAAGGTCTGTGCATGCGCAAAATGTTACGAAAGGAAAAAAATAAATTTTTACAGCGAAAATTGTTCTGCACATGCACAGAACCAAAAATCAAGATGGCGCTGCTGAAGGGGAACTGGTTTGTGGGCGTGGCAGGCATGGGTCGCTGCTGGTTCCAGTGACCCAGGCTGCCAAGTTAGTACCGGTTTGACCGAACCAGTCCAAACCAATAGGAATCCACCTCTGCTCCACTGCATAGTGCCGTATAACGGAGTGAGCTCCTGTTATTTGTCCCAGCTTCTGCCAACCTAGCAGTTCGAAAGCACGTCAAAAATGCAAATAGAAAAATAGGAACCAACTTTGGTAGGAAGATAACAGCGTTCTGTGTGCCTTCGCATTAAGATATGCCAGCCACATGACCATGGAGACGTCTTCAGACAGTGCTGGCTCTTTGGCTTTGAAACGGAGATGAGAACCGTCCCCTAAAGTCGGGAACAACGAGCACATATGTGCGAGGGGAACCTTTACCTTTACCTTTTTATATATCTTCAATCTATTCCTCCTCCTCTTCCTCCTCCTCCTCCCCCTCACATCCATCTGTGTTTACTGGATTTACGGAGGCTCTTGAAAGTCACAGTGGCTGATGTGATGTTCCTTTTCCCCCCAAGGAGGTCTCTGGGTCAAGAGAATTTCATCGGCGCACCTGAACACACAGGCATGACAATAGACAGAGAACCAGGTTTGTCAGTTCTCCCTAAACCATTTCAGGAAATTCAAGATCGTTCAAGGAGAGACAGTAAAGCAAAGAGCATGAGCAAATATCAGGGAAGGCACACCCTTTGCTGGGATAAATCAGGTTTACCGTACCGCCAATCCAAATTTGAAAAGCTTTTTAAGATTCCCACTTCCTAGGAATCCCCTGAATCCATTTTTCAAAAATCCTTGTTAAAGCATGCCTGGCTTGTCTCAACATTACTTGGTATGATTATATGACCTCTCAGGGAAAGTTGAAATAAAAAGAGGGAGTTTATGAATTTAGCATGTTCTCTGAACGTATTCCAACATATTTTCCGCAGAGGTAAGCCTCATATTTCCATCTAGTCCCATACAGTTCCCTTTCTGTCCAAATTTGGATACCTATTTGCGATTTGCAAACTAAGAAGGTCCTTTCATTATAGCAAAAGGTTCGGATGATTTTGGTGGTTTTTATTTCTGAATAAAGTAAAAAAAGTGCCCTTCAAGGATAGATTTAAAAAAATTACAATGGGGTTGTTATAATATTAGATACTTAAGGTATTGGAAATTAAGCTAAGATGAGATTAAATTATGAATAAGATTGTATTTGAATATTGGTGCAAAATATGTATCCCCAGATGATGCACTGGTTAATGCAAAATGGATTATTTATACTGTATAAAAATAAATTAATTTTTTTTAAAGGGTCCAATCCAGCCCAAATTAATGATGTCCATTGGGAAATTCCTTACTGTACAGGCAGTCCTTGATTTATGACAATCGGGCCCCAAATTCCTGTCGCTAAGTGAAACATTTGTTAAATGAATTTTCCCCAATTTTAGGACCTTTCTTCCCACAGTTGTTAAGTGAATCATTGCTGTTGATAAGTTACTAAGATACTGTAGTTGTTAAGTGAGTCTGGCTTCCCCATTGATTTTGCTTGCAAAAGATGATCACATGACCTTGGGATATAGCAACGGTCATAAGAAGGAACCCGTTGCCAATCATTTGAATTTTGATCACATGATCATAGGAATGCTACGGTTGTAAGTTTGATAAATGGTCATAAGTCACTTTTTTCAGTGATGTTGTAACTTTGAATGGTCACTAAATGAACTGTTGTAAGTCGAGAACTACCTGTGTTTTCAAATCCATGGAAAATATCTTCCATTATTCCAGCTTTTCCCTGTGTGGACACCATTCAGACATGCTAGGCTAAAATTGGCCTCTCTCCTGTCATGCTGGTGTAGATCTGAATGGCATCAGCTTGGAGACTGGTACAGGAACATCATTGTGTATATTGTTGTTTATTCAGCCAATAGTCCTCGATTTATAACAGTTCATTTAATGACCGTTTGAAGTTACAATGACACTAAAAAAAATGACTTGTGACCGTCTTTCACAACTGTTGAAGCATCCCTATGATCACAGGATGAAAATTCAGACGCTTGACAACTGGTTCATACTTATGACGGGTTGCAATGTCCCGGGGTATGTAATCCCCTTTTATGACCTTCTGACAAGTAAAACCAATGGGGAAGCTGGAGTCACTTAGCAACCATATTACCAAGTTAACAACTGCAGTGATTCATTTCACAACAGTGGCAAGACAGGTTGCAAAATGGGGCAAAGAAAATTCCTTAATGAATGTCTCACTCAGCAACCAAAATTTGGGGCTCAATTGCTCTCCTACTTGTACTATTTTTCCATGTTACCTACTTCTTCCTGTGCACCAGTGGTGGGTTCCGTATCCCGTTCCAACCGAACCGGTTGGAATGGGCCCAGCATCATCCACATGGACGCATGCATGCGTTGTACTGTCCAGCGGCGCCTCCGCGAGCCTCCGCGACGCTCCAGCTGCTCAGCGGAGCATCACGCAGGCACTATACACACCCTGCGCATGCGTGGAAGCGCTGAAGACTTTAAAGTCAGGTAAGGAGCGCGGGTGGGCGGGTGGGCCCTCAAGAGCACCATACCGGAATGGTACCCGGTCAGGGGTGGGTTTCTCGCCCCGTTCCAACCGGTTCGGTTGGAACGAGGCCGGCGGTGTCCTCGCGCACGCGTGCGGCGTCCTGGCGCACACGTGCGGCATCCTCGCGCATGTGTGCGGCGTCCTGGCACACGAATGCGGCGTCCTCGCGCACACGTGCGGCGTCCTCGCGCACGCACACGCCATCCTCACGCACGCACGCGGCGCGCGCATGTGTACTAGCGTCTGCGCGATGCTCCAGCTGCTCCTGGAGGATCGCGCAGGCGCTGTATGCGTTCTGCGCATGCGTGGAAGCGCAGAATTCGTAAAAAACGGGTAAGGAGCGGGCGCGGGCGCGGGGGGGGGGAGCTTCGCCGTTCCCGGAAGTTACTTACTTCCGGGTTCGGCGACCAACCGGATCGCAGGGACCGGTGTGAACCGGTTGAAACCCACCCCTGTACCCGGTGCTCCGGGCAGGCTCCGGGACGCCCATACTGGAGCGTACCGCCTGCAACCACTGCTGTGCACGCTGATCTTCCTCATCTTATCAATTGACAGGTTTATATCCAGGAGGCCCTCTCTGGCACTCGCTCAACAGCTGCTTAACAACTTTGACATCAACACATAGTGGAAAGCCCAATAGAATAGAATAGAATAGAATAGAATAGAATAGAATAGAATAGAATAGAATAGAATAGAATAGAATAGTTTTTTGGCCAAGTGTGATTGGACACACAAGGAATTTGTCTTTGGTGTATTTGCTCTCCGTGTACATAAGGAGATTAAAATACATTCATCACTGGCCCAATGTCTGATTTTTTTCAACATAGACCCAGGGGTGGGATTCAGTCAGTTCGGACCAGTTCGGGCAAACTGGATGTTAATTTTAATCTGGTTCACCGAACCGGTAGTTGCAAAGACTGGCTGACCCCCGCCTACGCCTCCCCTCCACACGGCCCATTTTGGGTGCCAGGTAAGTGCAGGGCACACAGGGAGGCTCTGGGAGGGCAAATAACAGGCCTACCAGAAGTACTGGAAGTCAGGAAACTGGCCTTTTTCCAGTCTGGAGCCCAGGGAAGTCCTTTTTCACCCTCCCGGAGGCTCAAGGAAAGCCTCCGGAGCCTAAGAAGGGTGAAAAACGGGCCTACTGAAAGTATCGGAAGTCCAAAAACTGGCCTGTTTCCGGCCTTCCGAGCCCGGGAAAAACCCTTTTCACCCTCCCGGAGACTCAAAGACAGCCTCCAAGGCCTAAGGACGGCAAAAAATGGGCTTGCTGGAAGTACCGGAAGTCCAGAAACAGGCCTATTTCCAGCCTCTGATGGGCATCCAGAGCTGGGAGAGGCTGTTTTCACCCTCCCGGAGGCTTAAGAAAAGCCTCCAGAGCCTAAGAAGGGTGAAAAAACGGCCTACTGAAAGTACCGGAAGTCCAAAACTGGCCTGTTTCCGGCCTCCCGAGCCCGGGGAAAACCGTTTTCACCCTCCCGGAGACTCAAAGACAGCCTCCAAGGCCTAAGGACGGCAAAAAATGGGCTTGCTGGAAGTACCAGAAGTCCAGAAACAGGCCTATTTCCAGCCTCTGATGGGCGTCCAGAGCTGGGAGAGGCTATTTTCACCCTCCCGGAGGCTTAAGGAAAGCCTCTGGAGCCTGGGGAGGGTGAAAATGTGGTGCAGGAAGCCAACTAGGCCACACCCCCATGGCCATGCCCACCCAGCTACCGGGCAGAGAACTGGTTGCTAAAACTTTTCAATCCCACTCCTGCATAGACTACCTTGTCCTTGAATGGCTGCATGGACTGGACATTAACATTTGAACTAGTATAAGTCCATGTATTTGCCATACGCTAAATAAATAAATTGCAGCTAACAGACCCTGTCAAATTTCTGCTCTCCCCGGCTTTTTTTTTAAAAAACAATGCTTTCGCAGTCAGAATAAGTTTACTTCTGAGCCAGCATAAGCCTCTCGCTGCCCTTTTGAAGACCTCACTTTATGTCTGTCTGGGGTTATTTGCAGTCAAAGCCAGCCTTCTCTGTCCCCGTCCCGTCCCCCCCCCATTCATTCTCCAGCCTCTTGCTCCTGGCTGTAAAATTCTTTCTTTCCATCTTTCTGAAAACCAGATTAGGTGGGGTAGAAAGGGACGATAGACGGTTTGCTTGGCAACCAGGCTGCCTAAATCCTCATGTGCTCTTTATTCCTCGTTGTCTGTCTTGGGAGAAAACAAAAACATTGGGAAAGGAGAGAGGGAAAAGGGGGAAAACGCAGCATCTTTGGAAAAATCAATGTACACTGAAGTCAGTTCAAAGACAGTGGGGGGGGGGAATCATCCCTTCTAAATAAAAACTCAGATATTAAAAGTTCCCCACCTATTATGTTTTTCAGAGTATCCCCAGATTGGACAGCTAAATATTAACAATCAGCAGCTTTAAGCGCCAAGCTTTTACTGCGTTGGATTATTTACAGATTGAAAATAGGTTGATTAATCTTAATACATCTATTTTCAAGTTCTAATTATTTTAGATTATAAAAGCCCAAAGCATAAAACTATGCAGTTGTTAACCAGAGAATCATAATATTTTAGAATTTGCTTCTGGGTTCATCCTGCCCAACCACCTGCTCAGTATAGGGAATGGAGTCAGGATATATTAATAATTAGAAAATATATTGATATATAGATAATCCGGTGAGTTATTGGTCTCAGTTGAAAATGGCTTGATAGTATATAATCAATCGATCAATTTGAGTACAGATTAAAGTAAGTAATCAACCATGGTTGACCCCCTAGTTGGGACCAGAAGTTAGAATAGAATGGAATGGAATGGAATGGAATAGAATAGAATAGAATAGAATAGAATAGAATAGAATAGAATAGTTGGAAGGAACCTTGGAGGTCTTCTAGTCCAATCCCCTGCTTAGGCAGAAAACCCTAAACATTCACATTTTACAAATTCACATTCACAATTGGCAGAGGTTTGATGACACATTACCTTGTCTTTCCCTCCCTCCCTCCCTCCCTCCCTCCTTCCCTCTTTCTTTCTTTCTTTCTTTCTTTTTCTTTTGCTCTCTATCATCTCTCGATCTATCTCTCATCTGTAACTCTCTCTCTCTCTCTCTGACTTACAACCATTTGTTTAGTAACAATCTGAAAAAAGTGGCTTACAGCCAGTCCTCACATTTATGACTGTCACAGCATTCCCCATGGTCACATGATCAAAATTCTGGCACTTGGCATATACGTATGATGGCTGCTGTGTCCTGGGGTGATGGGATCACCATTTGTGACTTTCTTTTTTTAAAGTTTGATTTTTATTTTTAATCTTACATACAATTACAGGTATACAGTCACATAGTTATTATTCTTATTTATATTTACCACTTTTACACATTATTTTCCATATGAAAGGTTAAAATATACATTCTGGGTTGTTTTGCTTACCATCCCATGTACCTATTTTGTATTATCACCACTCTACTTTTCCTTTCTTTTCTCCCTCCCTCCCTTCTCTACTTCCTTCCTTCCTCCTCTCCTTTCCCTTTCCTTCTTCCATTGCCTCTCCTATACTTCTCTTTTCCTCTTCCCCTTCCTACCCTCTCTCCTTCTCTTTCTATCCCTTCCAACCTTCCTTTCCTTTCCTCTTTCTTCCTTCCCTCTCTTTCCCTCTCCTCTCCTCCTCTCTTCCTTTCCTTTTCTGTTGTTGTGGTTTTCTCTTTTCATCTCACAACTGGTGTATTTTGGGGATGGTATTCCCGCAAGCCCAATTACAGTTTTATACTTATCATTTCCCATTCTCTTTTCTTCACTATCATGTCCTAACTATTTTTTTTATCTATGTCTCATTCTTGAACATATATTTGTGTGTTAATACATTCTTTTCTATTTTCCTCCTCTTCCCCCCTTTTTCATTTAATAGTGTTTCATCTAGGTTCTCTATCTCTGTCTTACTTTCTTTTCTAGATTTCTTTCTCTAACCAGCCATAGAATCTTCCACATGTCTTGAAGTACACCGATTCCTCTTTATTCTTTATTCTCAAAGTTAATTTGTTCATCTCTGCACAGTCTAAAATTTTTTTATTATCTCTTCTTCCGTTGGTATCTTATTTAATTTCCAATGTTGTGCAAATACAATTCTCGCTGCCAAATAGGTGTCTTCTTTATTATATTTATCTGGAAATATACCCAATAATAATGTCTCCGGTCTAAACTCTATATTTTGCTGTAACATTTTCTCTAATCATGATCTTATTTTAGTCCAATAGTTCCTTGCTTCTGCATACGTCCACTGCATATGATAATATGAGCCCGTACAAGGTTGACTTTTCCAACATTTCTCTGATTTACTTTTAAGCATCTTTGCTAATTTTTCAGGTGGCATGTGCCATCTATAAAACATTTTGTATAAATTTTCTTTATATGCTGTTGACATAGTTAATTTGTAATTCCTTTCCCATAGTTGTTGCCATTGTTCTAGCTCAATCGTGTAACCAAAATTATTTGCCCATGCTATCATTGTATCCTTAACCACTTCTTCTTCTAATCTAATTCTTAATAGATAGTTGTATAATCTCTTAACCATTCTTTCTTCTGTTCCAATCAGGGGTGGGTTCCTGCCAGTTCTAAACTCTTCTATAGAAGAAGTTCCACAAATCTACAGTGCCGTTTAGAACCGGTTCCAGCTCCCTCCCCCCGTCCATCCGCACATCATCAAGATGAAGAGAGAGAGGAGGAATTCTGGGAGTTGAAGTTCAGAAGTCTTAAAGCTGTCAAGTTTGAACACCCCTGGGTTTTTTTTTCTAAAGGGTTAGGGGTGCAAGGGTCTTGTAACTTGACAGCTTTAAGACTTGCATGCTTCAATGCCAGAGTTCCTGAGCCAACATGACTGGAGGAGGAATTTTGGGAGTTGAACTCCACAAGTCTTAAAGCTGTCAAATTTGAACACCCCTGGGTTTTTTTTTCTAAAGGGTTAGGAGTGCAAGGGTCCTGTAACTTGACAGCTTTAAGACTTGCACACTTCAAATGCCAGAGTTTCTGAGCCAACATTTTGGTTGCTAAGCAAGAGCGTTGTTAAGTGAGTTTCACCACATTTTACAAGTTGGCTACGCCCACCCAGTCACATGGCTGGCAAGTCACTCCCACCCGGTCACATGGCTGGCAAGCCACCCCCACCCCAGTCACATGGCTGGCAAGCCACTCCCACAAAGGAGGCCACACCTACAGAAGAAGTTCTAAAACAATTTGAAACCCACCACTGGTTCCAATGAGTATCTTATCCAGCTCTGAGCTATCTTAATTAAAGCCAAACTCCCTCTTGTCTTTTTCCTATCTTGATTGCATTTGCAATTGTGAAAACCAATCTATATCAATCCCTTGTTCTTCTAACTCTTTTTTTTTGTTTTAATTCCCCCTTTTCTGTTAAAATAACTTTGTATCTAATAATATTCTTTGTACTACTGATATTTGGGTGTGTCAATGCTTCCATTGTTGAAAGCCACATTGGTATTTCTAAGTAGTGTTTTCCTTTTACTTTTTTCCATGATATTAATAATCCATTCCTTACACAGTGTGTCTGGAAATAGCCATGCACCTTACTTTTACCGTGCCACAAAAATGCGTGCCAACCTAATTGTAAATCATGTCCCTCCAAAGTCAATAATCTTGTGTTTTTCAATAAAATCCATTCTTTCATCCAAGTTAATGCTGCTGCTTGATAATACGATTCCCGATTTGTTAATCCAAACCCACCTCTGATACTTACTTGTAAAATTGTTATATTAATTCTTGCTTCCCTCCCCCCCCGCCATTGTATTTCCACACTATTTTATTAATATTTTCAGAATTCGTTTTCTCTTAACTTTATTGGTATTGTTTGCAATAGATATAAAATTCTTGGTAATATGGTCATCTTTATTACAGCTATTCTTCCCATTAATGATAGTTGCAGATTCCTCCAATCTTTCCAAGTCTACTTCTATTTGTTTTCTCAACTTATAATAATTATCCTCCTTTATTATTACACATCTTGATGTCAATTGAATAACTAGATATTTCACATTTTTCAGTAGCTGTATATCAGTGGTGGATTCTGGATCCCGTTGCAACCAGTATGGTACAATGGGTTCCACCACAAAACTGCGCCTGACTAAACCGCGCCCGACTAAACCGCGTCGCTGACGTCATCAACAGGGCGACAACAGCACGGAGACAGAAGCACGCTGTAAACCCTAAACCTAAAATTAACCCCTAACCCTAACCTAACCCCCCTAAACCTAATCCTAAACCTAATCCTAAACCTAACCCTTAACCTAACCCTAAACCTAACCCTAAAGCTAACCCTAAAGCTAACCCTAACCCTAACCCTTACCTTAAGTTGAATCGGCTTTCTTTCAAAGCGATATTTAAAGCGCCCTTCTTTCTCCACGCTGGCTGTTGTCGCCCTGTTGATGATGTCAGCGACGCGGTTTAATCGGGCGCGGCTTAGTCGAGCGCGGTTTTGACGGGTCACGGGTACAATGGGGCCTGGCAGCCACCATATGAATGCGTGTAGCATGTGTGCACATGTGCAGTGTGCACACATGTGCAGCATGCACATATGCACATCATGCGCACACATGGCAGTGCATGCACGCGTGCAGCACATGCACATGTGCAGTGCACACATGCATCCTTACTCCTGCAATGGTCCGCGACGCCGCCACAATGCTCCAGCTATTCAGCGGAGCATTGCGCAGGCACTGTACACTGCATGTGTGTGCGCAGATGGCCCGTTTCCTTCAAATACAGGTAAGGAACTAGGGCAGGTAGGTGGGTCCTCCGGAGCACCATACCAGAATGGTACCCAGTGCTCCTGGCAGGCACTGGTACTCTTGTACTGGAGTGTACCGCCTGCAACTCACCAGTGTTAGCAATAGCAATAGCAATAGCAATAGCAGTTAGACTTATATACCGCTTCATATGGCTTTTAGACCTCTCTAAGCGGTTTACAGAGTCAGCATATCGCCCCCACAGTCTGGGTCCTCATTTTACCCACCTCAGAAGGATGGAAGGCTGAGTCAACCTTGAGCCGGTGAGATTTGAACTGCCGAACTGCAGATAGCAGTCAGCTGAAGTGGCCTGCAGTACTGCACTCTAACCACTGCGCCACCTCGGCTCTTGTGTTGTATATCCAATTTTCCCATTAATTCTCTTTTCTGTTTTTCTGTTATGTGTTCACCATATTCCTCTATTGTTTCAATTAGTTTCAGCCCTGTTTCTATCAGATCCTCCATAATAAACACTAAATCATCAGCAAATGCTTGTAGTTTATATTCTTCTTTTTGATTCTCATTCCTTTTGTTTCTTTGCTCTGTCTTATTTCTCTGTTCCGGGTCTCTAATGTCAATATAAATAGTAGTGGCAATAATGGACACCCTTGCCCAGTTCCCTTCGTGATTACCACTTTTTCAGTTATATCACCATTTACTTTGCTGATTGATCATTATAAATAGTTTTGATCATATGCATAAACCCCTCACCAAAATCCATCATTTGTAACTGCATTATCATAAATTGCCAGCTTACGTTATCAAAAGCCTTTTGCATGTTCAAAAATAGGGTTCCACCACAAAACTGTGGAGGACAAAATCACGGTCGACGAAAGCGCGCATTTGATGTCATCACAGCGCGACGAAAACATCGCGCTGTGATCGAAAAATGTAAAAATAAAGCGAAAACCTTACCCTAACCCCCCCAAACCTAACCCTAACCCTAACCCTAAACCTAACCCTAAACCTAACCCTAAACCTAACCCTTAACCTAAGCCTAAATCTAACCCTAAACCTAACCGTTAACCTAATGCTAAACCTAACACTAACCCTTAACCTAACGCTAAACGTAACCCTAACGCTCTAAACCTAACCCTAACCCTTAACCTAACCCTAACCCTAACCCTAACCCTAACCCTAACCCTAACCCTAACCCTAACCCTAACCCTAACCCTAACCCTAACCCTAACCCTTACCTTTATGTGAATCGGCTTGCTTTAATTTTATTTTTATTTCAATTTTTAATTTTTTTCGTCGCGCTGTGATGACGTCAAATGCGCGCTTTCGTCGATCGCGCTTTTGTGGACCGCGGTTTTGACGGGTCATGCAAAAATAGCAGCGCCGTTTGTTTCTCTGGATGAGCTTCATTGTACTCCAGAGCAGTGGTTCTCAACCTTCCCAATGTCGCGACCCTTTAATACAGTTCCTCATGTTGTGGTGACCCCCAACCATAAAATTGGTGTCTCAGTTCCTAAGACCATCAAAAATATGTGTTTTCCGATGGTCTTAGGCGACCCCTGTGAAAGGGTTGTTCAACCCCCAAAGGGGTCCCGACCCACAGGTTGAGAACCACTGCCCTAGAGTGTTCAGTACAATCTGCACATTATCTCTGATCTGTCTCTTAGGTAGGAACCCATTTTGGTCTATATGTATAAATTTGTTTAAAAGTCTCTTCATTCTTTCCGCCATTATTGACACAAAAATTTTGTAATCCACATTTAATAATGAAATTGGTCTATAGTTCTTTACTTGCTGTAAATCGGAACTCTTCTCTTGGTATAAGAGTTATAACGCCCTGGCTTATTTGCATTTTCGAAGACGTTTTGTCTTGTCAATTTTATTTTGTTTGCCAAATCTTCATTTTATCAAATTCAGTTTATGTTTTTGTAGTTCCATCATATTTTTGACCTTTTTATTTTGTGGATTTCTCTGTAACTCTGTCTCCAGCCTCTTATATACTCCTGTTCCAATTTCTTTTGCACTTGTCTCTTCTATCTGTTCTTTTTTCCTAGATATGTATTGCAAGTCCTCTGATATATGCTTTACATGTATCCCATATGTTTCACAGTGTTGTGTCTTCTTTTCTATTTTCTTTGAAAAAGTATGTCAGTTCTTTTTCCATATATTGCTGGAAGCTTTTTTATTCAATATATTTGAGTTTAATGTTCATCTCGCCTTTTTCCTCTATCCCTTCCAGGTCACTGTTATTGGATTATCATCAGCCCAAGGGCTTGTTTCTATGTCAATCTTATGTGTTGACATCCACATAATATCTATTCTTAGCCACGACAGGTGTCTATTTGAGTAAAATGTACACTGTCTTTCTTTCCAGTGTCTTATTCTCCAAGCATCTTGCAAATTTAATTCATCCACCATTGTGAGGAATATTTTGGGGAGGGTTTTCCTTGGTTTCTTGTTCATTTTTGTGGATTTGTAGTCTAATTCATTGTTTGCAATGGCATTAAAGTCTCCTAGTATACATACGTCTTCATATTCATATTCTATTATCTTTCTGTGCATTTTTCCAAAGAATTCTTCATTTGTGACTTTCCCAGCTGGCTTCCAACAAGCAAAATCAGTGGGGGAAGCTGAATGCACCTAATGACTGCATGACTCATTAAACAACTGCAGTGATTCACTTAACAACCATGGCAAAAATGTTGTAAAATTGTGTGTGACCCACTCAACAACCGTCTTGCTTAACAATTGCCACAGAGAAGAGGGAGTCAAGCTATTCTCCAAATCACCTGAAGGCAGAACAAGAAGCAATGGATGGAAACTAATCCAGGAGAGAAGCAACCTAGAACTAAGGAGAAATTTCCTAACAGTGAGGACAATTTAACCAGCGGAACGACTTGCCTCCAGAAGTTGTGGGTGCTCCATCATTGGAGGCTTTTAAGAAGAGACTGGACAGCCACTTATCTGAAATGGTAAAGGGCCATGATGGTGAACCTATGGCACATGTGTCAGAGGTGGCATGCAGCGCCCTCTCTGTGGGCACGTGAGCTGTTGCCTCAGTTCAGCTCCGCCACGTATGCGCATGCACCTCCCATGGGCCAGCTGGTCTTTGGGTCTCTGTTGTGCATGCATAGGGTGGGGCACATGCGGGGCACACACACGCATGTGCGGGGGGCAGGGCGCATGTGTGGGGCTGCGCATGGATTGTATATTGTGTGTGCTTTGAGCATTCGGTCCGGAAAAGGTCAGCTATCACAGGTATAGGGTCTCTAGCTTGAGCAGAAGGTTACAATACAATACAATACTATAGCAGAGTTGGAAGGGACTTTGGAGGTCTTCTAGTCCAGCCCCCTGCCTAGGCAGGAAACCCTATACCATTCCAGACAAATGGCTATCCAACATCTTCTTAAAGACTTCCAGTGTTGGAGCATTCACAACTTCTGGAGACAAGCTGCTCCATTGATTAATTGTTCTCACCGTCAGGAAATTTCTCCTCAGTTCTAAGTTGCTTCTCTCCTTGATTAGTTTCCACCCATTGCTTCTTGTTCTACCCTCAGGTGCCTTGGAGAATAGTTGAACTCCCTCTTCTTTGTGGCAACCCCTGAGATATTGGAACACTGCTATCATGTCTCCCCTAGTCCTTCTTTTCATTAAACTAGACATACCCAGTTCTTGCAACTGTTCCTCATATGTTTTAGCCCTCAATCCCCTAATCATCTTTGTTGCTCTTCTCTGCACTCTTTCTAGAGTCTCCACATCTTTTCTACATCGTTGCGACCAAAACTGAATGCAGTATTCCAAGTGTGACCTTACCAAGGCCTTATAAAGTGGTATTAACACTTCACGTGATCTTGATTCTATCCCTCTGTTGATGCAGCCTAGAACTGTGTTGGCTTTTTTGGCAGCTGCTGCACACTGCTGGTTCATATTTAAATGGTTGTCCACTAGGACTCCAAGATCCCTCTCACAGTTACTACTATTGAGCAAGGTTCCACATATACTGTACCTGTGCATTTTGTTTTTCTTGCCTAAATGTAGAACCTTACTCTTTTCACCACTGAATTTCATTTTATTAGATAGTGCCCAATACTAAGGTTGTACTAGAAGACCTCCATGGTCCCTTCCAACTCTGTTATCCTGTCAGTTCTTCAATCACTCCTAGAACTCGTGACTGTTGCTATGTCCCCGCACCCACATGAGTGTGATTTAGGTGCTTGGCACATATTTATCAGGGTTGCAATGTTCCCCAGTCTTTTGATCACCATTTGCAATCTTCACCACTGGCTTTGGACGAGCAGATCAAAGGCGAAGCCGTCAGGAAGTCGTGAGTCATGGTCACACGAGGGGCTTAGAGACTGTGGGTGATTTAATGATTTTTAGAAGAACTAACGTTGGAAGTCAAGCACGGTCACACGATGTCTCACTTAATGACTGTGCCATTTAGTGACTGAGCCATCTTTCACAAACGCCCCTGGTAAGTGACCTTCCCAGCTGCCTTTGGACAAAAAGAAAAGTTAATGGGGAATAATGGATTTGCTTAACAATCGTATGATTCACTCAATGACTGAAGTGACTTGCTGAACGGCTGTGACCCAAATGTGCAAAAACCCACTTTAAAATGTCTTGCTTAGCAATGGAAATGTTGCGCTCAATTGTGGCAATAGGTTGAGGACTGACCATCTGTATTTGGAGATGCATTTTCCCAGGTTATAGCCCTAAAAAATTACATCTGAAAATTAGATCTGAAAGCAATCGCTCTCGGAAGTTGCATTCCCAGATTCAGACATCAGCAAAATAAATCATAAAGGGCTCCTTTTCCAGTTTCCTTTTCCATCCACTGTCCCCCAAATTTAACCAGCATTCCCTCTAAGCACCTCCTCCTGATCTCCACCTTCAGTGTTCACTGGAGTACAGTATTTTTTTGAAAAGATTGACACTTCTTTGTATGTTTTACTTGGAAGAAATGGAAGGTTTCTCGTTCATTAAAAGTAAAAGTTCCCCTCGAACGTATGTGCAGGTCGTTCCTTACTCTAGGGCAGTGTTTCTCAACCTTGGCAACTTGAAGATGTCTGGACTTCAACTCCCAGAATTCCCCAGCCAGCGAATGCTGGCTGGGGCATTCTGGGAGTTGAAGTCCGGACATTTTCAAGTTGCCAAGGTTGAGAAACACTGCTCTAGGGGGTGGTGCTCATCTCTGTTTCAAAGCCGAAGAGCTGGCGCTATCCGAATACATCTCCATGGTCATGTGGCCAGCCTGACTAAATGCTGAAGGCGCACGGAACCTTCCCACCAAAGGTGGTTCCTATTTTTTCTACTTTTCTAATTTTACATGCTTTTGAACAGCTAGGTTGGCAGAAGCTGGCACAAGTAACGGCAGCTCACTCTGTTACGTGATGCTAGGGATTCGGACCGCCGAACTGCCAACCTTTCTGATTGACAAGCTCAGTGTCTTAGCCATTGAGTCACCACATCCCTTTCTAATCCATTATAAGAATTAAAAAAAAAAAAAACCTTTTGCAGCCGTACAGCTCAGTGTCAGGAACCTAATATCCTATTACGCAGTTTCCCCAGCAAACATGGGAAGAAAAGATGTGGGGCACTTTTTAAGTAGAATTTAATTGGCTTGCAAATGAACAAGAATGGAAGCAAACCGTGTCATAAATAGCATTGAAAGGCCCTGTTGAAAGCAGGTTGCCTTGCTGGAAAAAAGAATGCACATCAATGGAAACCACCTGTGTCAGAAACTGGGTCTCCAGTAGTGTGATGGATGGATGAAAAGCCATTGTAAAGAACACTACCAGGGTTGAGGTGACCTTGACCAAAATGCTCTTTGGATTTCCACATACAGGGTTTTCCCTTCCCTTCCTGCTATTTATTTTTTCCTTCCTTCCTTCCTTCCTTCCTTCCTTCCTTCCTTCCTTCCTTCCTTCCCTCCCTCCCTCCCTCCCTCCCTCCCTCTTTTCTTTCTTTCCCCCTCTCCCTCTCTTTCCCTGCCTCCTGTCTGTGTATCTAGTTTTCTTTTTCTTTTCTCTCTCTCTCTCTTTCTTTCTCTCTCCCTATCCATCCTCTCTTCCTTTCCCTCTCTCTCTCCTTCCTTTCTTCCTTCTTCCTTTCCTTCCTTACCTTTTGTTCTCCCTCATTTTTCTTTCTCCCCTTTCCCTCTTTTTCCCTGCCTCCTATCTCTGTGTCTAGTTTTCTTTCTTTCTTTCTCCCTCTTTCTTTTTCTTTCTTTCTGTCTCCCTCTCTCCCTCCCCACCACCCTCCCTTTCCCTCTTTCTCTTTCTCTCTCCTTCCTTCCTTCCCTCTTTCCCTGCCTCCTGTCTAATGTTTTCTTTCTCTCTCTCTCTCTTTCCTCCCTCCCTCCCCTCTTCCCTCTCTCTCTTCTTTCTTTCTTTCCTTCTCTCTCCTCTCCTCCCTGGCTTTTTTCTTCTAGCCTCTCCTTCTCTTCTCTCCCCCCCTCTTTCTTTCTCTCTCCCCTCTGCCCCAATCTTTTTCTTTCAACTTTGAAGAAAAACCAGGAGGACCTTGGTGGAAGTTAATCTACTTGAGTGGCACCAACATTATCTGCAGGGACAGGAGTGTGATGATAACCCAGTCTCTTTTGGATTCCCTTGCAGCTGGATGACCTTGACTAAGCAGGGCTGTGGGGCAGCTTGTTCTTGGACAGAGATAACCAAGGCATCCCAGGCTAAGATGGAAAGTTCAAAGAAATGCCCCAGAAGTGGGCAAAAGGAAACTTTAACCCTGTCCCATACTACTGGTTAAAAAAAGTAGTTATTCCTCACTTACGACCATAATTGAGCCCAAAATTGCTGTCCCTGTGAGACATCTGTGAAGTGAGTTGCTTCTCTCCTTGATTAGTTTCCATCTATTGTTTCTTGTCCTGCCTTCAGGTGCTTTGGAGAATAGCTCCAAAAAGCTACAATACAATACAATACAATAGCAGAGTTGGAAGGGACCTTGGAGGTCTTCTAGTCCAACCCCCTGCCTAGGCAGGAAGCCCTATACCATTCCAGACAAATGGCTATCCAACATTTTCTTAAAGACTTCCAGTGTTGGGGCATTCACAACTTCTGGAGGCAAGTTGTTCCACTGATTAATTGCTCTAACCGCCAGGAAATTTCTCCTCAGTTCTAAGTTGCTTCCCTCCTTGATTAGTTTCCACCCATTGCTTCCTGTTCTACTCTCAGGTGCCTTGGAGAATAGTTTGATTCCCTCTTCTTTGTGGCAGCCCCTGAGATATTGGAACACTGCTATCATGTCTCCCCTGGTCCTTCTTTTCATTAAACTAGATATACCCAGTTCCTGCAACTGTTCTTCATATGTTTTAGTCTCCAGTCCCCTAATCATCTTTATTGCTCTTCTCTACACTCTTTCTAGAGTCTCCACATCTTTTTTTTTACATCTTGGTGACCAAAACTGGATGCATTATCCCAAGTGTGGCCTTACCAAGGGATTATAAAGTGGTATTAACACTTCACGTGATCTTGATTCTATCCCTCTTAATTTTATGCAGCCCAGAACTGTGTTGGCTTTATGGAGCCTGAGTTCACTCCCTCCCTCTGCTCACTGCTCAGGGATGGGACCCCCGCACTTCCACCAACCAAAGCCCTCTGGACCTTCATCTGAAGATCTCTAAGCTTCAGATGAAAGTCCCTCTTATCCACCTTTTCACACTTCCCCACTAGATCCCCAACAAGTCGTGGATGGGGGACCACCCCTCCTGCAAGCATTTCTCACACACGCTGTGTGTGCGTGTGTCTTTCTGTGTGTGTGTGTGTGTGTGTGTGTGTGTGTGCGCGTGAACGATGAGCCGGCATCCAAGCAGTGTCCCACTGACAGTCCCAGAGACCCCCTGCTTCTCTCTCTCTCTCTCTCTCTCTCTCTCTCCCTCTCTCTCTCTCCCTTTGTGTGTGTGTGTGTATGTGTGTGAACTGAATCGCCTCCAAGAAGTGTCCCACCGACAGTCCCAGAGGCCCCCTGTTTCTTGTGCGCTCTGTGTGTGTGTGTGTGTGTGTGTGTGTGTGTGTGTGTGAGAGAGAGAGAGAGAGAGAGAGAGAGAGAGAGAGAGAGAGAGAGAGAGAGAGAGAGAGAGAGAGAGAGATCTCACCGACAGTCCCAGAGCTACCGGATCCTCCACAGACACGCCTTGCTTCTCCCCGGTTGAAGGGGCTGATCTCGCCTCCCCGTCTCACGTCCCCCCTCTCTCCCGGCCCGGTTCCCCCCCCCCTCTCCTGCCGGTGGGTGTGTGCAGCTCCATTGAGACTTTTGGCCGGCTTTCGCTCGACGTCAGGGAGGCGTGACCAATCAGCGCCCGGGAGCCGAAGCCTCGGGAGTCCCTTCCCCCTCTGGCCATGGGTCAGGTGACGCCCCCACTCGGTTATTTAGAAAAGACCCCCGCCTCCTCTTGCAGCCCCGCCGAAGAAAGAGCCTCCGCCTGGGCTGCCGCCGCTCTTGCTCCGGGGGACGATCTCGCGCGCGGACGGCTCCTCTTCCCCTCGCGCTGCCCACGTTGCTCCGGGACTGATCGCTAGCCCAGCCCAGCCCAGTCCCGCCAGCCGAACGAAGCCCTCGCGGCGCCCGGAGAGGAGCGATGCGCCTTTGGCTGTCCCTGGTGCACCTCTGGCTGAGCCTCTGGAGCGGCGCCGGCGACCCATCCGGAGCCGCATCGGAGCGCAGCGAAGGTAACCTGCAGCCGCGGCGTCGCCCAGGGCGATCGGGCGCCTTGGAAGCCCTGCCTGGGGGTTGGGGAGGAGATGCCCGTCGGCCAGCCGCGCGTCCCGGGAGAGCTTGCGGGGAAGCTCCGCGTGTCCTCGGATGCCCCCGCCCGGCCAGGCTGGAGGTGGTGGTGGTGGGAGACCCACGGTCAGGCACGGTTCATTGGGAAGGCTTCCCGGTTAGGTCGGAACGGATCCCAGCCTGCGCTCTCTCTCCCTTCGCGGGTCCTCCGAAAAGGTCGCCAGTCCCCAGCCAGGCACCCGGTGGGCGAGGAAAGGGGAATGGCAAGGCGGATCGGGGCTTCTGTGGATGAGTCCCCACTTGATCAAAACTTGAAGCTATTTCCCCCCGACAAGGGATCCTTTGGGGGTCGAGGGAGGGCAAATGGAGGGGGAATTGAGGAGGGTCGCCAGTCCCCAGCCAGGCACTCGGTGGACGCGGGAGGGGGAAGGCAAGGTGGATCGGGGCTTCTGTGGATGAGTCCCCACTTGATCAAAACTTGAAGCTATTTCCCCCCGACAAGAGATCCTTTGAGGGGAGCAGATGGAGGGGGAATTGAGGAGGGTCGCCAGTCCCCAGCCAGGCACTCGGTGGGCGCGGAAGGGGGAAGGCAAGGCGGATCGGGGCTTCTGTGGATGAGTCCCCGCTTGATCACAACCTGAAGCTATTTCCCCCCGACAAGGAATCCTTTGGCGGTCGAGGGAGGGCAGATGGAGGTGGGAATTGAGGGCGAGGGGGTCGCCAGTCCACAGCGAGGCACCCGGTGGACGCAGGAAGGGGGAAGGCAAGGCGGATCGAGGGTTCTGTGGGTGAGTCCCCGCTTGGTCACAACTTGAGGCTATTTCCCCCACCCCACCCCACAAGGGATCCTTGGGGGGGGGGCGTCAGGGTGGGGGAGATGGAGAGGAGGGGAGCGGTCAAGAGATCGGTGACTCCTCACCTGGGAGAAGAGGCGCGCGCGATGCGCGTGAGAACGCGAGCCAACCCGGGTTTGATCACCGGGCGAAGGAACACCCCCCCCCCCCTTGGAGAACGGCGGGGTTGGATGGAGCCGCCTTTGGCGTAAAACCTCCCCGCTCGGACCCACTCGCGGCGAATCTCTTCCTTAGACAAAGTAGAAGGGGAATTTTTCTGCCACTTTGACCAGGAAAGGTTTGCAAGATTGGGGTTTTTTTTTGTTAAGCGTTTGAAGCCACGTGTCCTTGATGTGCCATTTATACAGTATTGCCCCCCCCCCCTTCAAACTCTTGGTGGGTTTTGTATGGGTTTTTTTGGGGGGGGGATGGGAGCGCAAAGGCCATGATTCTGTACCCCGTCTTGGGAGTTAAAGAGTCATTGAATGCGCTGCCTGTGCGCTAAGCCCAGGTCAAACCACGTTTAAGGGAAGCAACCGCTATAGAGTGGAGTAGAGTAGAGTATAGAGTAGTTGCCCTAAGACCCGAGCAAGCAAATCGGACGATGTGACAAGCAGAATGATACGATCGCGTCTAAATATAGGGTAACGCTAGCGGTGGTCTTATTTTAGTCAGGTGTTTGGTGACCTTGGCTGATCCCCCCGCTTGATTTATAGTAATAGATTCAAGGATTTCAAATAGTTGGAGATGTTATCAACCCAACTATAGCTAGAAAGGGTAGCGAAAGGGTAGTTTAAGCTCCTTTGGAAGAGGCGTTAAATTGCGTTGTCAACAATAGCAAAAAAAAAAACCGTGAGCGATGCCTCATTTTTTAAATTGTCTTATGGCAAACAAACTCTCATTGAATTCAATGGTCTGCTCAATAGGTTCTCCTGGTGTTTTTATTTCCCCATTGGAATTCATTCATTCATTTCATTTCATTCATTTTATTCGTTCTCAGCAGATCCTCAGAAGTGCAGGGCTATTGGCAAATGCAGTGTCTTGCGGCAAAATTCAGAATTTTGGAGAGATGTAGATGTAGATTTCTAATGCATTTCTAATGCATGCTATTCCACAATGTTTTGGTTTTTTTTGGCTCGTGTAGGGCTTGATCAGCTTGAACAAATTCTGCAGTTGATGGTCTGCAATGTCATAGCCACCACATTATTAGTGCCATAAACCATGGTTTAGATGAAAACTGAGTTGAGATTGAGATGAGGGTGGATTCCTTTGCCAATTGAGCCTAATACAGGAGTGTCAAACTTAAAGCCTGGGGGTCGGATTCGGCCCATGGGGCTGCCCTGAAAACAGTAAAGGACGGGCCCACAGTGCCTAGGCCAGTGAAAACGGATTTCGGGAGGGCCACTCCACTTTTGCAGGAGGCCATTGCAGCCAAAAACGGAGCTTGGAAGCCCATTTTTAATGGCAGAGTATCAGCTCACCACTGGTGCCCCACCTCACATGAGTGATGTCAAGCTGGCCGCGCCCCCTGCCCCCCTCCCGTCCAAACACAACCTGATGTGGCCCTCAATGAAATTGAGTTGGACACCCCTGGCCTGACACATCTTCCCTTGGGGTTTTATTAGAGTGCACTGATTTATACTGTTGCTTAACTGTACTTAAAGTGTTGCCCCAGGGAATAAGTGTACTTCATGCGTCATTGGTTAGTCCTTCTATTGGCCTCGCTGCAGATAGTCCTCGACTTACGACAGTTCATCTCGTCACTGTTCAAAGTTACGGCAGTGGAAAAAAGTGATGTATGACCATTCTTCACAGTTACACACTTGGCAGCCATCCCCATGATTTGTGTGATCAAAAATCCAGATGCTTGGCAACTGGTTCATATTTATGACCGTCGCTCTGTCCTGAGGTCATGCGATCCCCTTTGGCAACCTTCTGACAAGCCAAGTCCATGGGGGAGCAGGATTCATTTAACAACTGGGTTGTTCATTTTGTCAGCTGCTGTGATTCACTTAACGACTATGACAAGATCCTGCATAATTATAACTGCGGCGAGAATAACGTATGCCCAAAATAGGAAAAAAACAATCTGGTACCAAAGGAAGATTTTAGAATGTGCGGAGATGGACAAACTGACGAAAGAAATACAAGGAAGGGAGGAATCAGAATATTATCCAACGTGGAACAAATGGTTAGAAGACAGAAACAAGAATTAAGGAAACCTAAAACAGTGATGTAATAGAAGCATTAGGAGAGAGAGATAAGATAAGATATAGTTAAGATAAATTAAGACATAGCAGTTAAAAGTTAGTTAGAACGTTTGGTTCCTTTGTTGTTTTAATCCACATTTCTGTTTTGTTTATGGGTGTATGTGTTTAAAATATGTACTTTTATTAAAAAAAAAAATAAGAGGAAGGTGAATTAAAATAAAGTGGCTTCAGTTGCAGCCCTTTTTCAAATTTAAGAAAAACCCACAACTATGACAAGAAAGGTTGTAAAATTGGGGTGTGGGGTGTGGGAGAAACCCTTAACCAATGTCTCACTTAAGAACAGAAATTTTGGACTCCATTCTGGTCGAGGGCTACCTGTATTCTTGGGATTGTGAGAGTACTTTGGAGAAGTCACCTTCAGGAAAGATTGCCTCTTCTGATGTGGGTTGAGTCGAGGCTGTTCAACAGGTTTTGTAAGCATGAGGGGTAGGAGAGCAACAGAAAATCCAGCTGCAACTATAAGATAGTGTAATAACCCTTAATTGCAGTTGTAAATTGCTATTTCAGCTTCTGTTATCTATTTGCAAATTAAGAAATCCACGTGACGCTTCTCAGGCTCAAAGTCACAAAAAAGACTGCCTTCGACTTTTGCTCAAATAGCAATAGCAATAGCAGGTATTGGACCTGGGTACTTGAGAGACCGCCTGCTGCCAATTACCTCCCATAGACCCGTTAGATTGCACAGGGTCGGCCTCCTCCGGGTTCCGTCTACCAGCCAATGCCATCTGGCTACTACCCGGGGGAGGGCCTTCTCTGTAGCAGCTCCGGCCCTTTGGAATGAACTCCCCGCGGAGATCCGGACCCTCACCTCTCTCCAGGCCTTCCGGAAAGCCGTCAAAACCTGGCTGTGCCGGCAGGCCTGGGCTTGATGAGTTCCCCTCCCCTCTCGACTTGTATGGTTGTATGACTCTTGTGTATTTTAATTACGTGTATTGTGTTTGTATCCCCTTTTCCCCTTTTGAGTTGTTCGCCGCCCTGAGTCCCTCCCAGAGAAGGACGGCATACAAATACTGTATATACTCGAGTATAAGCCTAGTTTTTCAGCCCACTTTTTGGGCTGAAAAAAGCCGCCTCGGCTTATACTCGAGTCAGTGAAAAATTTGCCCGAAATGGAGGAGAAAAAGGGGCGGGGCCATGCCGCTGGGTGACACTCGTGAATGGCCCAGTGCCCCTGTGAGTTTCCCCTCCCTCTGTGTCAGTTTGCCGCGCAGTGCGCACCGCACCATCCCCCCTCCTCACGTTCTAATGTAATGCAGGGCTGTCTTACGATTCCCCTTCCTCCCCCTCCTGCCGCTCTGCAACGATGTCCCACCTCCTCCTTGTTATGGCAAGCAGCCACATAGCGATGTCCCACCTCCTCTGGTACAGTGATCCAATGATAGGAATCACTGTGCCGTGTGTCATAGGAGGCGGGACATCGCTCCCGCGGCTGCACGGGACATCATCATCACAGCGGGACATCAGCATCATGAGGTGAGTGAAGTATTTCATTGAATACACCGCTAGTTTACTGTTTTTCTTTGAAATAAATATTCAAAAACATTATTGGTATCTATTTTTATTTTTGAAATTTACCGGTAGCTGCTGCATTTCCCACCCTAGGCTTATACTCGAGTCAATAACTTTTCCAGTTTTTTGTGGTAAAATTAGGTGCCTCGGCTTATATTCGGGTCGGCCTATACTCGAGTATATACGGTAAACTAAATCTTAATCTTAATCTTAGTTAGACTTATATACCGCTTCATAGAGCTTTCAGCCCTCTCTAAGCGGTTTATAGAGTCAGCATATCGCCCCCACCGTCTGGGTCCTCATTTCACCCACCTCGGAAGGATGGAAGGCTGAGTCAACCTTGAGCCGGTGAGATTAGAACCGCTGAACTGCAGATAACAGTCAGCTGAAGTGGTCTGCAGTACTGCACCCTAACCACTGCGCCACCTCGGCTCAAAAGGAGGAGAACCGGCATTGGTCAGAAGCAAGTCTATCTAGATCAGGGGTATCAAACTCAAGGCCCGTGGGCCGGGACCGGCCCACGATGTGGTCACATCCGGCCCTTGGGGCCATCCTGGGAAATGTAAGGGGCCAGCCCGTATGGCTTTCGCCCGGTCTACCCAATGCGAAGGGGAAACTATGAGCCAGCCTGGCTTCGGCCTGATCAACCTAATGCAAAGAGGAAACATGCCAGCAGTTTGGGGAGTGGTCCATCCAGTTGGCCACACCCACCCAGTTGGACACACCCACCTAGCCTCCCTGAGATCAACCACAGCCCTGATGTGGATCAAGTGTTCCTAATATAATATATAATCAATAATATAATATTATCGAGTGCAGGTAATCCTCGACCTACAACAATTCACTTAGTGA